>NC_056734.1:896782881-896965381 GCF_019279795.1 Protopterus annectens | reverse complement strand
GAGAAAAGCAACCTTGAAGGTATGTTTGTGTTTGGGTATCTGCTTATCTGTTAACCTAGAAGGCCATATGTGCATACAGAGTAGTAATGAGCTTCTCATCCCAGCTCAGATGTGTAAGTGACTCAAAGATAAAAATGAAAGTAGGGAAAATGTGTAGTCTGTGCTAGAGGTTTACTGTAAAGGTGGTAAATTTCTGTTCTTTGATTTCCAGTGAGAGTAATGACCATGGCATCTGTGTCCAACATTGTTTAAAAGGCTTCACTGCTAGTAGTCAGCCTCAGATGAACAGAAGTTGCTAGCATGAATAATTAGTTTCTGTACGGTGATCGAGAGAGATGGCAGCAGTGACTAGTTAGCTTTTGCATGATCCCACTTCAAACAATCCTTTGTGAATTTATGGGTGAGAATACAGTCTTATCAGTAAATAAATGCCTGAACCTTATATTACTCTGCAGTTTCAGCAAATGGTATTATGTTGCAGAAAACATTTTGGTGCCACCGGTCTAGTATGTCAAAGAATATCCTGTGGTTAATGGATCATGGACCCCAAAAATCTTTGTAATCTGACACCTTCATGAAGTTGTTTTTAACCCAATTCTGGATTAACCCCATGATTGCTGTTTGTTCCTCTGCCTAATTGTGACTGTACCCCATAGAAGAATGGACTCTGTTTAATGATTTTATCATTGTCAAGTCATATGATCTGGGATTGGGAAGGATTGCAAATAGTGCCTAACTACATCATAACTCCCCTTAAAGACCACAGTTAATCACATTCTTTTTTTTTCAGTTAGTCACATTCTTGATATAAACTACCATAGATTTCAAATAAAATGATAAATCTTATGGATAACTGACTGAAATAGCTTATCCAAAGCAAATTTCTGGCTGAAAACACTGGGCTTGGTAAGCCTCCTTATGTGAAAGCAGAAGAGATGAGGGATTCCCATAAATTAGATAATTGGTCATCTGTTCTACTTGGCCAGATGCTACCATAAAATCCACTCACAGCAGAACAGTAACCTACCCCAGACTGCTCCTTGCCTATAGGTAATAATGACATGAATGAACAACATCTGTGCTTTTTGATGCAGCATTTTTTAAATGAATTCATTCTTGAATGTGTTAACCAGGTAACCTCCAATAGTCATCTGAGGTATCCACTCTTGCAGCGTAGATCTGAGGAAATGCAGGAACATGTGGTGTTAATTGACCAGCAACAACATTTCAGCTCCTCATAATACATAAGACTTTAAGGAAAATTAGAAATATTACCTATGGTCCAAAAGTAATGTAGCTTATGTTGTAGAATCACTTAAAGATGGAACTTTCCATGAAGAAAGGCATGTCATCTATCTACTCTAAATCATTCGGAGAGAAAGCCAAAAAGCTGTTCAGATGAAGGCAGTCTGATCTACCAGCAGATGCTTCTGTCCTTGTAGAAGGCCAAAAGATTTTGTACTTGAAACTCGGACTTAGAAAAGAAGCATCTGAAATGTACTGCTGATTTTTAAAGAAGTGAGTAGGTGTGATTGAAATTGTCTGGCACGTAAGGGACATGTCTCCTACCATTTTATAGTCATTAATAAAATTACGCTAGCATTAATTTGTTCATTTGTACTTTGTTGGTATATAGTGTAATCCATTATATGTTGTAAGCTCCATGAAAGCTCACTTTTCCCTATAGTTTAGAATTTTTATAGTCAAAACATGTCAGAAAAATGAGCCGTTTGACTAATCCTTACATACTCAGACAGTAAATAAACAAAGATTCGTCATTTCACACTGCTGTTTGTGATCTTAACAAGAATATAACTTGGGAGTACAGCCCATATTAGGGTGCCAGCCTTTGAGATGGGCAATATATAACCCTGAGTGGCTGCAGTGCAGACTGTTTGACCAATCTCGGTGCTAACCATGCTGAGGTCCTATATGGGCTTATGGATAGAGACACACACATTTTTTTAATAAATTGGTGTACTGCTCTCCAGTTTAGTATAGGAAATGTATAGAATGGTCTTCAAGTGAAAAAAATAACATATTGTATTTGTGCAGTACAGTATACTGCGTTAGCACATTGCAGTAGATAAATTACAGACAGAGACGCATCAGATTTTTAACTGCAATCAGCACAGAAGAGTATCAAAAACTGAGATCATATTGGTTTCATTTGTGATCCAAAAATGTGAAAATAAAAGACACACATTGCTTGGCTCTCTGGCACAGAGAGATGAAGCCCTTAGTATTACCCAGGTGATTGGGGTTTGATTAGTTGTCCAGACTTTGGAATAAACAGGCAAAGAAAAAGAGAATCAAAGTTGCACAGCCTGCACTCCTCCCTCGGGGGGTAGCCTCACAGGGAACTGTGATTTATCTGGTGGAAAAGGGGGAAGCTGCTTCTTGTGCTTGACAGAAGTGGTGAGGCTGCTTGCAGGCAATGTCTCTTGTGGATGTGGGGGGGGCAACCTGTTCTGACAGCACATTGCACATTCCCTTCTGCTCAACAGGCTGTAGGGGTAAAGAGTGTTGAAAACAATAATAAAATAGAAGCCAGTTTTACTGAACAATGATATTTATAGATGAAGAGATCAGGAAATTAAGTAATTTAGGAAATTCATGCAGAAACTGCTGAGGGAAAGACTAGCTGATTTCCTTGAAAACAATTAAGTTAAGGATAAATACCTATATAAATCTGTTGAAAACAGGTCATGTCAGTGTAGCCTTATTTATTTAATAACTACTTTATGCTGGAACATGACAAAAGAAACCCACTATTTGATGTACTCCTTGACTTCAGTAAAGTCTTTCGTTCAATCCCTCACAGAAGACTAAGAGTAAACTTAAAGGGACATAGACTACGTAGGTTGAATGGTGGCTGGATAATGGGATACAAACAACAGTAGTTGCAGGGGCTCCCCTCAAAGGAGCAAGACATGGTTAGTGGGACTCCATAGGAGTCAGATCTTGGACCTGTGCTGTTTGGTATCTCTTTATTAGACTTCACAAGGACCACTGAGCACGTGATAACCTGTCTGTGAATGATATTGAGAAACAAGGTATAATGGAAGATGGGAGAATCAAGCCTTTAAAGTGACACAAGAAGGCAGGCAGAATGGGCTAGGAAGAAGCATCTTGTACTTAATGTGCTTGTGACGTCCCCACTCTGGGCCAGTAATCAAGGAGCTTAAATCCTCACCACTGGCACTGGAGAGGGATATTCACTTGGAACAAAAATGGATACACCCAGTATTGCCAAATGCAGCTTCCTGCATTGAGCACAATTTCCCTTAACAACACACAGGGAACACACCTAGTCCAGGGGCTGGTTTTCCCTTTCTCTCCAGATCCCCAATAAGACTCCCCACTGGCACAGCTGTACGGTTGTGTCCTCAACCAAGTGTCCAAGCAAAGTCCTCTAGCACCCTCTCTGTGAAACCAGTGCTTCACATCCCTGCTCCAAGTAACTGGCATACATGCACTCTTTGAGATTTGATTCACACACACACACACACACACACACACACACACACACACACACACACACACACACACACACACACCTGGGAAAGGCTAGCACATATTTACTAGCTATGCCACCTTCTGCCCAGATTATATGGTAGTTCATGCCACTAGACAGCGCAAAGCCAGCTACTGTAAGGCTCTTTCAAGGGTAACCAATTATACTGGTTGAAATTATTATTAATACAAATGATGGTGTTTGGCCAATGCAGTAAGTCTTTCAGGAGTGGCCACAGTGTCAACATATAGATATAAATCCTCTCAAAGTTTAAAATATTCTCTAAAGGACAAGCCACAATGAAAAGTTTAAATATATTTAATAATAAATAATAAAAGAACATGAAAATACTAAATATTTATTTACAGTAACAGTCACAGGAAATATTAAAATAACACAGATGACTGCATTCACACAGATACATAAAACAATGCTTAACTAATCTCACTATATTTTCCTGACTGATCTAAAGAATTACTATTCCCTGGTTCACTTACTAGAGCAATGTCAAGTCTCACCTAGTATTAAAATATAATTTTAGTGATGGATTACAGAATGACATCACATACATCTGGTCATCTGACTTCTGATTCCCAATCTACCCCCTTGGCTAGAAGCTGCCAGGATTTAGCACGTGTTACAATACATATCCCAAGCTTTGCTAAAGTTTATTGCAGTATCTGGAAGCTGCAAAATAATTTTAACACTTCTGCTCTTCCTACAGAGACTAACAAACCATGCTTCTTGCAGACATTGTGTCTCTGGATTCATTCAAAACTGTGAGATAACATTGTTATGGCCTAGGCCCAGTAATTTAATTTCAGAATATTTTTCAAAGTAAGGTGGATTGAAATTAACCTCTTCTCTTCCAGTATACTCTGTTAAAACATATACATTTAATCAGTTGCAATATAGTCAGGACCCACTGTTGGTACATTTTTTAACATAAACAACTTTATAAATATATTTTCTACACAGCACCTTCACAGATCATTTTGGTATACAAATGACATAATTGTTTACAAAATTCTAGCTAGCTGTTCTGGCATATGCATCCACTGCCATACTTCTCCTGACATAGTAGGCAATACCTTGCATTGTCACAGTGCTAATAATTCAAAAGTGGAAATGACTACAGTATCCAGGAAATAAAATTTTTGAAGTAGTAACTGCAAAAATGAACCGCATGGCAAAACTGATAGAAGCAGTAGCCAAGGTCTGTAAGTTACTGGATTATATTTTTAAGTGAATAAACTCAAGGAAGAATGAGGATTTACTGCCCCTCTGTAGATCCTTAATGAAGACCCAGCAAGAGCTTCTTGTTCATTTCTGGTGTCCCCACATGTGGTAAAGGGGTCAAGTTAGTCAAGGATGTACAAAGAAAGACTGTTAAGGTAATAAAGGGAATAGATGACAAAGGGAATAGTCAGAGCATACAGAAAATATGGGCTACATATATAGGGAAAACTGCATGGACAACCTATCTTTTCAGCTATCACAGCTATGTAATATAATGTAAAGCTGTACAGTTGTAAATTGTGTGTGTGTGTGTGTGTGTGTGTGTGTGTGTGTGTGTGTGTGTGTGTGTGTGTGTGTGTGTGTGTGTGTGTGTGTACGTCTCTGAAGCTTACTTTAAGAAGGAGCTGATATTGTGTAGACCTGATTGCTAAATTATTGGGACTTGCTTAATTTGTAATTATTCTAAACATTTTTTGAAATGAAAGTAGGGAAACATGGATGTGGATAGTCCAACATATCAATTCTTCAAGAACAGCAAAAATAAATACATTTTTAATATCATTTCTCGATGCTTGTCATTTTTTGTCTTTTTTACATTTTGATAAATCAGGCTTGTGGCTCCAGGGAAAAGTTTGTTTACTTTGAAAGACATCAGAGCAAAATTGATTAATTAATTTACCCTTTATAAAACAGGGAGCTGAAAAGAGAAGTGTGGGTGTTACATACACACTGTTTGGAACAACAAAGCTGCATTATTTCAGAGGTTCATACTAGTTTAGAACAAATATGAAGTAGACTTAAAGGCATGGCCCCATGAATTTATGTCTGTAATGAAAAAGTACAGGTTATGACTCCAAGAAGGAGTTACCATTCATATTCTTTGCATCTGATTAAGATAGGTTATCAGGGTCAGATAGCAAATTCTGAGAAAGTAGCAAGTGTAACCACATAATTAATACACAGTAAGAATAAGTAATTTTTTATTTTGTTTTGCAGGTATGGTGTTCTGTTCGCACACCAGAAAGCTCTCATGAAGGCCTGGTGACAGACCCCCACAGCCCTGCCAAATACCGTGTCATTGGAACCCTTGCAAACTCAAAAGACTTTTCTGAGCATTTCCAGTGCCCACCAGGGTCACCTATGAATCCTGGAAAAAAGTGTGAAGTTTGGTAAATGAAAATAGCTCAGCAGTCTGTTGTGGATTCTGGAGAAGTAGAATGCAGGACTTTAAAGAAGAAGGAATACAGCTATATGTTTGCAGCTTTATTGAGGAAATGTAAAGAAAGTGAAAGACAGCCTGGACATATCCAAAGTCCCAGACTTTGAGGACAAATTTGCTGTTTTTTGGAACTGTATTTTCAAACAGTTTACACCAGTCATTCATGTATCTCCAACCACCTTAGACATTCCCTTGTAGCCAGCAAGATCTGGGGCATTTTTGATCTTTCTTAAATTTCTATGCTTGACACTGTGATATCACAATAACCTCTCTCAGATGCTAAAAATTTTGGGAGCCAGGTATAATGTATTCGACCATGACAAGGACAGACATAAATGATAAAACTTAACCTCTTTTTGATAGAAACTGTGGGACTGGTGTGCCCCCCTACTTTGCTATAAGTGGCTGGCAATATGCCTTAGTGAATGACAAGTCTTTCAGTCACCACTGTATCCTATCCTTTTTTGATGTGCCATTCTTTAGGCAGTTATTGCACAGAAAAGTCAAACACTCACCTCTTATATGTATTCCCCCATTGGAATGTAACTCCTATTTAAACACCAAAGCCCTTACCCTGTGCTTAGACTTTGTGAGAAAGTGCAATTTGAAAATGCTACTGGCTTAATTATATGAACTTTTAAAGTGCAACCCTTATTAAAGGAGTGCAGATTTTTACAGGGCCTTTATTCCATCTTTTAAAGGGACATGCACTGCTTAGTAACTGCAGACTTGCTCACCGCATTTTGTCTCATTTCAGCAAAGCTAACGCTGCAGCAGTGACAAATATGATCCCCTGCAAGTATTTTTTTCTGTGCTGTTGTGTGTGTATGCATATATGTTCTTTAACTTCATATCTATGTAACCTCAGGTAACCTTTAGATCTGTGTGGGGTATATGGCCTGTCTTAATGTTCTACCCAGTATCCCTGGACTGTGGCAACATCAAGCCAGTAAACATAAAACAAACAAACAAACAAACAAAAAAAAAACATGAGCCAGGGAAACCGACAAAATGTTAGTTTGGTCATTGAGAGTATATGTGGTGCTTAATTTTACCTAAAGCAAATTTTTAACCTACATCAACAGAAAAAGATTTGAAAGAAGTGTTGTAATTACTTATATCTGAAGTTTGCAGTGCTTTAAACAGATGCTTGCATCATTAGATCAGCAAAACCATTTTACCTATTATTTGTTATGGTCGCCAAAATATTTGGTCTTCATGGAAGCTTGATTCCAGGATATTATTGACACCAGGATTTCACTTTTCCTTCAATAAAAAATAGTATTTTTCCTCACCAATGGGTCAACACATGATCCGGAAATTCAACACCATTGTTTCTCTTTATACAAGATTGCACCAAAAACATTAGGTATTGTAACATGGGTAATGGTCGCTTTGCTTGTTTGTGTAGAACTTGTACTGTCTCACTAAAGAAACCAGCTCAGCCTTCTTCTATTATAATGGGTTTGAGTGTGTATTAAGCTGCTATAAGGCTCAAAATAGCCATGAATCCAGTCTCCTTTGGTCATTAAATCTGGGAGTTTGTGGTCATTTCCCAAACATCTGCTGCTGTCGGTGTACAGTAGCTACCACCGCCAGTGCTTTAATAGTGAGATGCACTGACAATGGAACAGAACCTGATTTTTAACATTCTCTGAAAGCCAAACTTTGTGTACTATAAATGTATTGGTGAGTTCATAAAGATTAATTAACTGTTCATTTTCTAATAAAACAGAATGAGATAATACACTGTAGTCTTTAGATCATGTCTAACCGTGTGACCATAAGGTTGTTGTTCAAGTGCAAAAACACGTCATGACTTCTTTACTTTCTAAATATCATTGCTTCCTTACATTAAAATACAGACGTGGACAATAAGCGAGTGTGCAGCAAGGTACTTGTGATCGAGAAATGTATATAACTGATGGAAAGTGACAGATCATAAATGAGTAAGTCATCTGAAGGGTGCAGTTGTTGCATTATTCATTTATCAAAGCAGATGTAAAATAAAAGTGACGTCTGAAATTAATGGATCATATTTTGACATCAGAGTTTGGAAACCTGATGCAAAAAAAAAAAAAATCTGATCAGTAGTACTAAAGCCAGGGCTAGAAAAATAGACTCAACAGAGGTTTCTTGAAATAATCCAGCATCTTATAAAGTTCAAAACTTTTGAGATAAGATTATCTCAAAGAAAGCTTATTAAACCACTTTTAGACTGGTAGTAGAGCTATGTACAAGAGCTTTGAAATAATCTAAGAAACTGCTGCTGCAAGTAATACTACAATGTGAATAAACAGGATTTATTGCAAGTAGATGTTGGAATGTTATAGGAACTGTGTTCCCACATCCTTCACCATTTTGTCTCAGAAAGCTTGGTAAATAACATACAGAGACAGTAGATGTGGTCTAAACTCCATGAGAATCCAAGAGAACTACACTGCAAACTGATATCTCTAGAATTTTTGTGTACACATGGCATGCTAATCCCTCTAGCTAGTGCATTAGCTTTTAAAGGCACATGCTGAATATCTCTCAAGGATAGGTAACACACATTTTAATAGTCTTGAATGCTGAATGTTCTACATGCTGCGTATAACCCATGCATATGTATGTTATGTTTTATAGTGTTGTCACCTAAGACTGCACTGGCTGAAGACTGGACATGAGAGTCACTAGACAGAATCTTCTGGAGGTTGTTGCACTGCGGGAAACTGTGGCCTTGGTACATCTGTCTGAACAATACTGGGTGATATGTGGTGTGGTGGGAAGTGCACATAATTATGACAGCAGTACCTCCTACCTTAGTGTCAGACTCCATTTTTATGTCATCGGCTGTCTCTTCATCCCTTTTCCTCTGTCTGTGTGCATTTTAAATGCATACCATTCCTGTCAGGAAGTGGGATGACTGGCTGGTGTTTCAAGGGATGGCTGTCCATTGTGTTTTCATTCACTGTGTACACTAATGTTACACTGTCTGTGCATGCACTGCTCATCATGGGTGCTATGACATATTTGTGGGGGGGGGTATTTGTTTGTGTGAATTCATAATTGGCTTCAGCTGAGGTGTTAAAATCTTGTGTGGCATACCACACTTGTCAAGATTGCTCTGCTGTGCTTTCCTTGACTACAAGATACATGGACAAAAGCAATGTTCTAAATCATTCCTTTTATGTCCCTAGTATGGACATGGTCCATTCTATTACACCTACCTCTTAAAGGATACGATGCCTATCTATGAAGCCATTCACATATCTCCAGGTGTCATTCTCATGTTGCAAATGTTCCTTTGGATTGCTGAGATTTTTGTTGTTTGCAGACACATCACAGCTTTGTAGCTCACACTGAGATCTTTGTCTCAGGAATGTTCTTGTTCATCTGGGATATGTCTTCAGGTGTGACTCAGGTTGTGTGTACTATACACATGCACAAATTTCCAGCAGACATTATTGATGATTTCATGTAGGCATGCATGGTTAGTGCCTTGATGTCCCCCTTCTGCATCACATTTCACCTCTTGCCAGCCATCTGTGTGTCAGCCTTCTTTGTATTCTTACCATATGTCTCATGCCTTCCCCTGTTTAAGTTTGTACACTGCATTTGCTTTGTGCATGTTTCCTTTGATGTTTGCTACCGATCCTCTGTTTTTCCTGTGGCTACCCTACTCATCCTGTTTCACTGCTTAAAACGTGACTTATCCAGCTAAATATATTATACCCTTTAGTATCCTGACAGGTGCCCCTCAGACATTCTTCCATAACATGCTTCTTTTATTTGTTTACTTGTGATTGCTACCCCAGCAGCTTATGTCTTTCCTGTATACCCCTTTCTCATGTTGGCTATGCATTACTTCATGTCTAAATAAAAAGGGTGGTAGGGTAGCAATACTATATAAATCTCAATTACAGGTTATACCACTAGATATTCAACCTCCCACACCCAGTAATGTTGAAATTCTGATCTCTAAGCTACAGATAAATGCTAATAAATCATTATATATAATTTGTTTCCATATCCCTTCAGGCAACAACATTAATACTCTTGAATATGTCCTCAACTGGCTCTTCACATCCTACCCACAAGAAACCATACTCCTTGGAGACTTTAACATTGACTGGATCTGTTGTAACTCTGTCCAGCCAACTACTCACATAAACCTTTATGGCTTCAATCAAACCATCAACTCCCCTACCAGAACCCATAAACCAAGCAATAAGCAAGCCATCTTAGACTGGATACTAGTTAACAGTAACACCCTCTCTTATAAAACAGGTATACTTCCTGATGATATCAGTGACCATTCTCTTACTTTTATAACTAGACAAAAAGTCCTTATACCCAACCAAACAATCTTCAGAGCTATCCGTAATAAAAAAAAACTTCAACCCAGCTAGCTTCCAAGCCGAACTCAAAGCCTGCAATTGGTCACCCCTTAAATACCTACCTCTTGACAAAGCAGTCTCTTACTTTAATAATAAGTTCCTCCAAATCCTAGAACACCATGCCCCCTCACGGACTATCAGAACTAAGAACAAACCTGCGCCTTGGCTCACAAAGGAGACTAGGCACAAAAGGCTTCAAAGAAATAGAATCTGGTCTAATTGGAGAAATATTAAAAACCCGTCTGATTGTGAAATCTTTCGACAGCTGAGAAATACTACAAAAAAATTATTTATTTATTTTATTTTTTATTTTACATTTGTTAACCGGGAGAGTCCGACTGGATACATGTCCATTTTCAGCGGAGGCCCGGGGAGAAAAGCTCCAGGTACATAACAGACATATGAACATTGTTAGCAAAAAAAAAGAGAGTTGAGTTCAGTTTAATATAATATAGATACATCACATCTTGGAAAAAAATAAAAGCAACATATAAAAAAACAGGTTGTACAAAGGCAAAGAAGCCTTGTTAAAAAAGGTTAAGGAGGAAAGAGGTAAGAATGATAAGAGATATTAATCAGGTTGTTTTGGAACAGGGACATTGCCAGGTGAGATGAGATGGGTTTTTTTTTTTGAATTTTAGGAGTTTTTTTGGTGTGGTGTTGAGGCATGTTCCGAGGAGGGAGTTCCACATTTTTTAGAAAAATTTGAGAATAGAGAATCCAAGCAGAATTGTGGTGTGGTAGGTGTTTTGCCAGCTGAGACCAAGATCTTATTAAAGAAGGCGGATTTAAGGTTAATGTGATGGATGTTTCTCTTGTGCTGGTGTGTTTTCTCTGGGTGATAAAAGAGTTGGTTGAAATGGTTGAATTGAGTGTTGGGGAAAATGTAGTTTGCTTCAAGTTAGTGCAGTAGTTGCAGTGTAGCAAAGTAGGTGCACCTATTAGTCTAATTTGTTGCAAATTGTGAAGCAAATAGCTAACAGATTTGTAGTTTGTTAAGGTTTGTGAGGTGTTAGGGGAGAGGCAGGGGAAAGAAGAGATAAAGAGTGTGTAGGTGGTAATTCACTTATTTTATTGAGGGAGTGAGGTGGTTTTTTTTAATTATAGAGGAGAGTTTTTTTTTTTATGATTTATTGTTAGTTTGAATGAGGTTTTTGATGGTTAGATATTTAATTAAGGTGTATCTTTGTGGACACCTAATGGCTTTATATGATGTAATATGATGATTCCATTGGAGGATGATTAGTGGGTGAGAAAGTAGTAAGTTTTTTTTTTTTGTTGGGGTTGAAAACTAGTTGTGACACCATTTTTTTTTTTTCTAGAGGGTGTCTGGTGTCTTGGAAGAAGCAGTGAGGTCTGCCAGGTTTTGGGGCAGCAGTGCTGATGATAGTCGAATCATCTGCATATTGAATGCATGGGGGGGGGGGGATTGTGGGGCAGAACAAAAACAAAGAAGAGAAGAGAAAGAAGAAAGGGAAGATCCTTGGAACTCTCCAAGTGTGGAGTATTTGTCCCAATTAATTTGTCATATGCCTATTGACAGGTAGGTGGATGGTGGACAGTGGATTGGAACCATTTTTGATAGTTTTTTGCTTGGAGAGGCTGAGTTGATGTGGAGGAGTTGAGTAGGGTTCAATGTGGTTCAGGCCTTCAAAGAGCCTTGGAGAGGTCTGATGATACTCCTAGATAAAAAAAAACTATTACCATAAACTCCAGCAAGCCCAACATCAAAACCCACAAAAATTCTGGTCAGATATAAATAGCCTATTCCACCCAGGGCACTCCAAAACTCCAACCCTATCTAATTTGACTCAGAATTCTCCCAGCCAAATTGCCAATTCCTTTAATACATTTTTTGCTGAAACAGTCCAATCATTAGCAAATACCTTATCACCTACCAGCATCTCTAGGACACTCTCTCTAACCAATTTACCTCCTGCCCTTCAACTACAGTCTGTTTCAACCTCTCTCATCCATACCCTGTTTCACAAACTAAAACCATGTACTCCTTCAGCTGACCTTCCAGCTGAATTTCTGCAGATCGCAGCTGGAGTACTTGCTTACCCTATCTCCATCTTAATAAACAGAACCATTACAGAAGGCTCTATACCATCTCTTTGGAAGGTCTCACATATTATCCCACTACATAAGGGAGGTAACTCAACTGAACTCTCTAACTTCTGTCCCATAGCTCTACTTTCCCCATTGGCAAAAATCATGGAGAGATGCATTCACCGGCAACTACTTGATCATCTCATCCAAAATAATCTGTTAGCTGACTGCCAGCATGGCTTTAGGCCATTTCATAGTACTACAACTCCAATCCTTTTCTGACTCAATTAATAAAAATTGTAACAACTTGCTCTCCTCTGCTCTCTTTCTAGACCTCTCCAAAGCCTTTGATGTGGGGAATAATCATTTAATGTTAGATGTACTTACTTCACTTTCAAGTGACACTCAGGCAGTCAAATGGTTTAAATCCTGTCTAGGAAATAGACAACAAGCAGTCCTCTGGGACAATAACCTATCAACACTGCTCCCTATCTCCTTGGGAGTCCCTCAAGGCTCTATTTTGGGACCCCTCCTCTTTTCTATTTTCATCAATGATCTGAAAACATCCCTACCTCAAACCACCTGCATACAATATGCTGACAACTCAACATTAATCTGTGCTGCAGCATCGTCTGCTGAACTGCAGTCTAGCACCCAAAAAGTGTTTACCTTAGTTGAAAACTGGTTCTACAAATGTCTCCTCATAAACCCTAAAAAAAACTAAACTTCTACTGTTTACCCCTACCCAGAAGTGTCCCCCTATAAATTTCACAGTTGTATCAAATAATGGCACTGTAATAGTACCTGACACAACTACTAAACTTTTAGGCATAACAATTGATCATAGTCTTAACTTTGACTCACACATAAACTTAACCATCAAATCAGTTAACAGAAAACATGGTTTCCTTTACAGGCTAAAACCCTTCCTTACACTGACTGCCAGGACTACTGTCACCCAAGCACACCTAATCTCCACCCTTCTCTATGCCTCCCCAATTTACACTAATCTATCCAAAAACAATCTCAATAAGCTGGCCACTTCATATAATAACATTGCCAGATTTGCCACTGGTTCCCCATTCCGAACTCACCATTGTCAAAATCTAAAAAAATTAGGATGGTTGGAGCTGCAAAACCAGCTTCTTCTTCAGCAATTAACTATCACCCACAAGATCTTGTATCATCCCACAAATACTCCCAAACTCTCTTATCTTATCAACCCATATAAAAATCTGAGAACCCTATGCTCAGCTAATAAGTTACTAGTTGCAACCATTAAATCCAATAATAAATCTGGCGATTGCTTGTTTACTAACACCATTGGAAACTCTTGGAACAAGCTTCCTAATAATCTAACATCCCTGAAATCCACTCCACTTTTTAAAAAGCAACTAAAAACCTTCCTTAATTCACAATGGCTATGCCCACGTACTAATCCTGACTGTAACACTTTTAGACATAACCAACCTTTTCTAGTTTATAAGTTCCTTTTTTAACTTCTGTGTTCTAACTATTCTAATTCTGTTTTGTATTAATCCTTGTTTATATTAAGCTAGACATTCTTGCTTTGTTGTGTCATTTTTTGTCATATTATGTTAGATAAGCCTAACTAAATGTTTTTTTTTATGTTTAAGCAATTTTTTGGAAATGATCCCCTTATGTCATTTCTTACTCATTATATAAATTTGTATAGCATTATTGTGGAGCTTTTCTCCCCAGGCCTCTACTGAAAATGAACAAATATCCAGTTAGACTAGCCTGGTCAACAAATGTAAAATAAATTAAAAAAATAAATAAATAAATGTGTTTCCCATTCCAGTGCACAACACACCTCTAGATATTTTACTCAAAACATATGTTTTGCTGCACTTTGTGGTGGCCACCTTATACTATGTGTCACCCTTGGTCTTTTGGGGGTTCAGTTATTTCTATCATGGCTGCACATCTTTGCAGATGCCATTCCTGTGTTACCTATTTTTGCATATGTTGTGGTCTATGGCCAAGATTCCCTACATGTGCTCACTTGTCTTAGTTATTATATTCAAGTTAGTAAAACCACCAGTGTTGATGCTCTGTAATCTTAATAGGTATTCCTATGATTTTGCACATGGGCATTGGGTTACTTCCATGGCAGAGACCTTTTTGATGTTTCTAAGGCTTTCTAGAATATGGACTACCAGTTATTTACAGGGTACTCTGCCATATTTGGCAGTTTAACCAGGTTTATAGTTTTTTTTGTTAGGAATGGCTATTGTAATTCTTGTTAAAGTAATATATGAACATTTTAATGTCAATATCTCAAACTTTATCATTAACTGCTAATTACACTTTTGTAATGTAAAGAAAGAACATTAATTTTAAACAGCAAGACTATAAATTCTGTTTCTTCCTATAATAAATATGAAATTTAGTTTATCTTTAATAACTATTAGGACCAAGAAATTTGATATACAGACAGAAAATTAATTTTAAACAGCAAGAATGTGTATAATTTCTCCCCAGGATTCAATAAAGCTTACATGGAGCTAATCTCCATGTAAGAATAGTGGCAAGACTGAAACATGGAGTTTGGAGCCTGTGCGATCCAGTAAACAAGGCTGGAGGCATACACGAGCCATCTAGCACTATTCCAACACAGACACCACAGAATAATGCAAATCACCTCATTTGCTGGTGAAAGCCATGCAAATGAGGTGAATTAGCAATCCAGCAAGCAGATAGGCATCCGTGTTGGGGCTGTATCGGCAGCAGAAATGTATTTGGTTATTAACTGTGTACATTTCTGTAAAACTCGAAACGAAAGCATGACAGCTCAGAGTAAAGCATGTATTATGTTTATTAGGCATGCCAATGGCCAAAACTATGGCCATTGGCATGCAAAATTGTTTTAAAATTGCAAAAATCAAAAAAATATTTTGGCCATTTAAGTGGTGCGCAGCAGTAAGCAAATGCAATCGTGCAGAAAAAAAAACTGTAAAAAGACAAATGTGAAACATGAATTTTGCCATTATAATGGGCAGCATGCAGACTCATAACAATAACAGGTAACAGTGGTAGCTAAGGACATAGGCTCTGGTGTAGTGGTGTAACTAGGGACTAAGGCAGGGGGGTATGTAAATGAGCTAAATTTATTGAATAGCAAAATGGGAGACTGTGTCTGTGGGTACCTAACCATGTAGCAGCTGTAATGTGGTGGTGTAAGCAGAAGAAGTAGCTGACATGAAAATGGGGTGTGTCATGCTTGGTTTAAGCACATTGGAGCTCCGTGGCTCCTATTTGCGCTTAGCTAAGCAAAAGGTGTGTCTGAGGCTGCTTAACTGTGCTTAGCTGGAGCAAGAAATGATAAGCATGTTCACGTCGAGGGGAGGGCCTTTTCTGCTCAGCAATGTTTACACTAGCTAAAACAGTTTGTGCAGTGCACCTGCAGGGCTTAAACACAGTGGAATAGAGAAAAAATGGAAATATATGAATAAAGGAAATGAATTACAAATCACTAATATGGACTCTGCCACTCACAGTGGCCCATTCAAACCCCTCAATAATATACCTAGTCAGCCAATCACACAGGCAGCACCTGCAGCACACCAGTATAAAGTATGCAAACACCTTTCAGTCTGTTTTTTTCCCATAAACTCTGCACCATTGGTGTGCACACTTGGGAATTTTAACTGACAAAATGTTAGGGGCTGCTGCTGCTGCTTTGCTACATCTGTATGTGCTACAGACTGAGGGTGGTGATTAGGATAATGCTGGCAACTGGTCCAGACCAAGGAGGAGAAGAGTGTTCAGACCCAGGGAAACCTTCCAGGGGCTACATGATCTGGAGATACTAGAGTGGTACAGGTTGGGCAGGGACAAACTTCAGCAACTCACCAAGCTCTGCTGGCCTCACCTCATATCCAGAGCCAGTAGAGGGGAACCCATCCCAGTTGAAACCAAGGTATGTGTAACCTTAAGAATACTGGCTAGAGGTGCTTTCCAAAGACCTACTGGGGACATCATGGGGGTCTCACAGGCATCTGCAGCCAGGGTACTCCACCATTTCCTGGATGCCATGCAACTACATGCTGGTGAGCACATTTATTTCCCTAGCACCAGTAAACAGAGGACTAGCATTATGTGTGTCTTCCACTATGTAGCAGACTACCCAGAGGTACTGGGTACCATAGACTGCATTCACGTCCACATCAAAGCACCACCCGGTGAAGACAGTAGCATGTATGTCAACTGCAAGATCTATCACTCCATCAACTGCCAGGTTGTGTGCAATTCCCAGGGCATTATAATGAATGTGTGTGCTGGCAGCCCTGGCAGCTATTATGACTCCCATATCTGGCATTCCTCACAGCTGTACCAGGCATTTGACAAGGGGGATACCCATATGGCCATCTTGTGGGGGATGCTGGCTACAGACTGGAACCATGGATGATGACACCCATCAGAAATGTACACACACCCACTGAAGAACACCATAATGAGGCACACTCACAACTTAGGAACATTATAGACTGTGTCTTTGGGGTGCTCAAATCATGGTTCCACTGCCTTGACATATCTGGTGGAGCCTTGCAGTACTTTCCAGGCACATGTGCGCACATGTTCATAGTATGGGCCATGCTACACAATATGACCCTGCAGAAACAGCTTTGGCAGGAACAGCACAGGGAAGGGGTACACAGCCCCTACCATTACCAAGGCCTCCACAGGCACAGGGGGACTCAGAGGAGGAACCCCTTGAGCCTGCCCCTGTAGACAGATACAGGCATGCCCAGTATGCCCTGGCCTTGGCAAAGAGGCAACGCATAGCACATACACTGACAACCTAGGGACACAGGGACTGACACCTCTCTCCGACTCGCACACACACAGTAAAATGGATGCCACACATATCACTCTACCTGTACCTTACCATGTATAGGCCATGTACTGTGTGCATCTGACAGAGTCAGCCCTCAAGCACTGTCCTCACAACTGCTGCAGGCACAAGGTAAGTCACACTTCTTAACAATAAAGTAATGTAGTAGTACATTTTGGTAGCATATCTCAGGTATTGCTGCATGTATGCAAGGGAATGGGGGGTCTACCGGGATAGTATCAGACAACTAACAGCTGTGTGGGACAACAGGAAATGTCTGCCCAATACTGGCTTCCCCAGAGTATGCAGTAGGCCTCTAGCTGACAAAACTCACTGCAGTGTATGTGGGGGACAAATAAACTGGGGGGTTATAGGTCACATGCATGGATGTCAATGCTGGCATCCCATACTCACCCCTCAGTCTCTCCCAGCAAGTCAGCCATAGAAATACATTAAGGAATGACTGGCAAAGGCCCACAAATAGGGACAATGATGAAATATTCCTCTGACAGGCCTACACAGTGATATCACCGCAGGTCTTGCAGATGTTCATCGTGCATACAGCTGCAGTCATAACAGATGGGTTGTCCTGCTGTCAGGCAGGTCTTCGGTCGGCCGAATTCCAAAGTCTAGGTCCGGCATCGGATGTCGTCGCTTCTTCCCTGACGTCAGTGCGGCAGGGGTATAAAAGAACCAGCTGACGCCATTTTCTTCAGTTTTTCTTGCCGCGCGGTGCCTGAAGCAGAAGCAGTTCACAAGTGCCGGTCGGCCAGCTCCTGAGATTACGAAAATTTTTCAGCTGAAGTCTTCTTGAAAGCTAAGTAACCCGTTGGGGAAACTTTTCTTGCCTCAGACAGATGTCAGACAAAGTTAATAATTGCATTTCATGTGGGAAGCAAATACCGCATAAGGATTTCCATTCCTTCTGCATTCCTTGCTTAGGCCCAGACCACGATGTCTTGGCCTGTCGTTTTTGTGCTAGATTCAACAAATGCACTATTAAGCATCGGGCGGAGTTTGCCCAACACTATTTTGGTAAAAAATTTAATTACATTATGTCGTCGGATACTCTGACTCCAGTTTTGAGTAAAAGACACAAAGATAAGGACCGACACATGAGGTCCGCGACTTCTACCGACACCATGCTAAAGCCGGCTACAGGTGCTCCGGTTCTCAGCGAGGCACTTACGTAGCCCCTGAATACCAATGACGCTTCTTTAGCGGTGTCTTCTGTGCCCGAGGACGCAGGCTCCTCGGCCTCAACCCATTATCAATTCTCTGCATTGCCCTTTGGCTTATCTACTGCGCCCAGAGTGTTTACGAAATACCTGGCATCAGTAATTGCCTTCTGCAGACTTCAAGGGATAAAAATATACCCATATCTGGACGACTGCCTGATCCAAGCGGACAGCAAGCACATACATCTGAAACACCTGGCGTTTGTAATAAAGATGTTGAACTTTCTGTGATAGACAGTCAACAAAAAAAAATCAAAACTAATACCCTCTCAAGCAATAATTTTACTGGGTGCCAGCTTGAATACAAACACCTAGATGGCCTACCTCATGCCAGAGAAACAAGGGCAACTATCTCAATACTTCAGAAAAATGGCAACCTTCACCAGGCTGACTGCAAGGAAAGTCATGCAGGCTCTGGGATTCATGGCATCTTGCATCCTGCTAATCCCATGTGCAAAGCTGCATATGAGGAAACTTCAATGGTACCTAAAAAACTTATGGTCTCAACACAGCCACAGTTTGGAAACAATTATACCACTCATTCCATGTCTTCAAAAGGAATTTTTGTGGTGGGCTCAAGCATGCCAAAGAAACATAGGTCTCCCCTTCTGCATGACTCAAGCAAATCAAATCATCACAACAGACGCCTTGGACTACGCCTGGGGGGTGCACATGACAGATCAGTGCATTCAGGGCAAATGGTCCCAAAAAGAAAAGCACCTACATGTCAATCAAAAGGAAATGCTAGCAGTACAAAATGCTATTATGGCCTTCAAAGACCTACTGCATCCAGGCCAGCTATTGATAAGGACAGACAACACCACAGTGATGTAGTACATAAACAAACAGGGAGGAACTCATTCATACCCCCTGTGCAGACTAGCCATGTCTCTTTGGAACACGGCTCTGGAATTACAAATCCAACTTCAAGCACAATTCCTGCCAGGCAAGGAAAACACGCTGGCAGACAACCTAAGCAGAAATATGACAGATCCACACGAATGGAAGTTGCATCCTCAGGTTTTTGCAAAGATAATCCAGGCATGGGGAAGGCCAGACATAGATCTCTTTGCTACCCACAGAAATTACCAACTGGAAAAATTTTGCTCAAGGACCTATCATCCACAGACCTGGAAAGTGGACGCACTTTCTTTCAGTTGGACAACATTGACAGTTTATGCCTTTCCACCTCTTCCTCTGCTGTCCAAAGTTCTATTAAAAGCCAGAGCAGACAGGCCAAAAATTATTCTCATTGCTCCGGACTGGCAAGACAACGCTGGTATCCACTCCTGAGGAGCCTGACGCATTCCCCACCATGGATCCTGCCTCTAGTGCCTCTTCTGTTGACCCAGCACAACTTCAAAACTCTTCACAGTCAGCTGAAAACCCTCAATCTAGCCGCATGGAGGATTCCTTGATTTCCCAACAGACCCTCCTCTCCAAGGAGGTGCAGGATGTCATCTTGGAGGCCAGAAGGCCTTCTACTAGAAAAGCCTACTCCGCCAAATGGAAACGGTTTTGTGCCTGGAATCAGAAAAAGGGCCAGAATCCTTGGGTACTAAATTTACCTCAAATATTACAGTACCTAGCTGAGATGTTAAACAGTGGACTTTCCTTCTCCTCCATCAAGATCCATGCTTCAGCCATTTCTGCACAATACAACACTGATCCTCCTTTATTCTCACATCCTCTCTTAAGACAGTTCCTCAGAGGGGCTAAGAATATAAAACCCCCAAGGAAGCCACCAGTACCTGCTTGGGACCGCAACTTCATTTTAGAAAAACTGATCCTGCCTTCATTTGAGCCAGCTGCTTCAACAGATCTGCAATATTTATCATGGAAAACAGCCTTCCTTCTGGCTATCACCTCAGCATGCAGGGTTTTGGAACTACAAGCCCTCATGGCTGTGCAACCTTTCATCATTTTCCATCAGGACAGAGTTTCCTTATGAACCAACCCTTCCTTTATGCCAAAGGTAGTATCCAGTGTAGCCTTAAATCAGACTATCCACTTACCTACCTTTTATCCTAACCCACAAAACAAAGGGGAAAGACTACTACATTCCTTGGACATTCACAGACAACTTTGTTATTATTTGGACAGGACAAAGCCATTCAGAAAATCAGAGCAACTTTTTGTGTCCTATGCTACAGGTGCTCAAGCAAAGGCTATTTCCAAACAGACAATCTCAAAATGGATAGCCCACTGCATACACTTTTGTTACTCATTTCATGGTAAAACTGTACCTACAAGCATCAGATCTCACTCCACAAGGGCCACAGCTACCTCTGCAGCTTTCCTCAGGGGGGTTCCTACCAAGGATATTTTGGAAGCAGCCACTTGGAGTTCTGTACACACTTTCTCCAAGCACTATCACCTTCCACTATATTCTAAATCTAGAGCGGGCTTTGCCACAGCAGTCTTGCAGGGCATCCTTGCTCCTCCTAGTTCCACTTAGTGCCTGCCACCCCTTTTTAGCTTTGGGATTCTACCCATCTGTTATGACTGCAGCTGTATGCACGATGAACATAGTACAGTTTTGTACCTACCATAAATGTAGATGTTCGAGTGCTAATACAGCTGCAGTCCAGGTTTCCCTCCCTCCATCCCCTCTTGGGACAGGCCTTATGGCAAACACCTCCTCATACAACCTGATTGGGGTATTCTTTTATGGTGTATTTGCTTGCAAACTACTGTTTTTTGATTATATTTCATTGCATTATTGCATAAGTTTATGTTTTCCCTTCCTTCTGGGGGCACCTCACATCTGGGGCAAGAAAAACTGAAGAAAATGGCATCGGCTGATTCTTTTATACCCCTGCCGCACTGATGTTAGGGAAGAAGCGACAACATCCGACGCCAGACCTAGACTTTGGAATTCGGCCGACCGAGGACCCGCCTGACGGCAGGACAACCCATCTGTTATGACTGCAGCTGTATTAGCACTCGAACATCTACATTTATGGTAGGTACAAAACTGTACTTTGCCTGAAGTCAATGAAAGGTAGGAAGTCCGAAACCCAAATGTCTGCCTTTACATCCTAAATTTCGGTCTTTAGTGATATGCCAGTATTCTCCAAGAAGGCACAACATTATGCAAAATGGAGTCAAAAAGTAAAGCCAAAATTTGCACAGTCTGTGCAAATGTGTACAGTTGACAAGTATGCCCCCCCACAACACACCCGTGTCTCCATAGAAATGCAGTAACCATGTATGTTTGTAGGGTAATAGTAGCAGACCACACATTCCCAGGGCTATCCCAATCAACTTGATAACCTGTTGGATGTCCACAATATGCAGGGGTAGATGAGCTATGTATATTCATGGTTAATACTATGAGGAAGTGGGCAGCACGTACACTTGGCTGTAGTTGCTTATTGGCCTAGGTACAGTACTGTGGTTGACAGGGACCATGTTCCAAGACTTTCTGTGCCAACTATTTTGCATGTCAGCTACACCTACAGTAGGACCTGTACACACTGTCCAGAAGTTAGTGCAGGAAAGATGAACAAGTCAGGGACAGGGGGCTACTTATATGGACAGTACACAGCTCAGAGTAACCTACACAATGTCTAGCATACCTGTCAACTGTACAGAATTATGCAGAATGTCCAGAGTTTTGCATCATAAGTTTGCTGTTTGTTATGGAATTGTGGTTGTCTGGAAAATAATTTGCAAATCATGAAAGTCTAAAGTCAGAAAATAATGAACAGATGTTAGTTTCAGACTTCATGCCCTTTAGAAAAATACATGCTAATGCAAAACCTGTTATTGTAGCAGCTGTCTACATTTATAAGGGCAATATTTAACACCTGTCCCTATTTTTGAGCCTTTGTCACCCAATTATTTTCGGCTTTCCCCAGATTTCTGGCTCTAACAGGTTGAGAGGTATGGTTCCTAGTAGGACAGCAGGTACCTGAAATTTATCTCTTGCCAGGTTATAAATGGCTGCTACCTTACTCTGTCAGCACTGACAACAAGTCACTGGCCACCATCCATACCCCTGGAATGACAGGCTGTCACAGAAGGACCACAGGTATGCCACGTATATCTGTTCTGCTTGTCCTAACATTGCATTTGCCTGCCAAACTATTTGCTAAACTAGAAAGGTTCATGTCAAAACTTCAATGGCTGACAGTGGAGAAGCAGACATCATACCCATAAGAAAAAGCAAGCAAATACCAAACCGGTCTCCCAACTGTCTATGTTTGGCAGAGCATTATTAACACCCTGTCCTCATGTGTGGGCCTATGTCTGACTGTCATATATGGGCCTGTCCTGAAGACAGTCTGTGACAGGTTGACAGCTAGGGCCAACATATAGCCTCATAATAACATAGCAACACAAACCATCTAAGGACCAGAGTAGATGTAGTGGTGCAAATAGGTACACTCAGAGGTGTTAAGCCCATAACCTTGTGTGTGATGTTATGGAGTCTACCCCGCTCACACCACAAATTCAAATACATAACAGCAGCCACTGTGGCCAAAGCCTGTGACTGGACTACAGAAGGACAAAGAGACACACATAAGGGGAAGGGGAACCACTGGCTAGACAAATGGAAAATGTGCACACCATAACAAATCATCCAGTAACATAGGTACCCTGCAGGGTAGGGGTCAGTAAACATCACCCACAGCTATACAACACACACCCACATAAGTGGAGGTCATCAACAAAACAAAAATGCAAAGGACACCTCAGAGGCAAAAACACATGGGAACTCCACAAACCTACACACCACAGAACATGCATAGTGCACACACCAGTGTCTTGCAACCACTAAGGCCTTGCCATAAACCCAACATATTACTCATAGGAGACTCCATCATGACACACACAGATGTGCCTTTCACCAGGCTGGATAAAGAGGAAGTCATGCTTACTTGTCTGTCAGGTGCCAGAGTCTGCCATATCATACATGCATTCAGGTCACTCCACTACAGGTACTGTTATCACTCTGGCCTAGACCATGGCGGTGTGAATGATATCAGATGTACCTCCCTGGACTATAGGAAGACAGACATGACTCATCTTGCTGAATATGTGTCCCATAGAGGTATGTCCCTAGCCTTAAGCAGCATTCTACCATCACCTGGAATGATGACCCAATACAAACAGAAAATGATTGTCAGTAGCAATTGGCTTACTTACTGGTGTCATCCCAGGGGGATCCACTACCTGCCAGCCTGAGAACATATGACGGACAGACCATGCTGCTTTGCTAAAGAAGGCCTGCATCTGTCTCACTTGGCCTTAAGGCCACTGGCAAAGGTCCTTGCCTCCCCAAAGTGTCTTTTTAGGGAAAGTCATGGGGTCAATACTACCAATGTATAACACTCAATAAAATGCAAAGTAAAGGCCATGCTGCTAAATGCTAGGAGTATAAACAGGAAAATGTACTCACTGGAAGCATTTGTAACCCTGGCAGATGGTGACATTTGTGCACTCACAGAAACCTGTGCCACAGTTGCGGGGAGCCACCCATCCTTATCTAATCACACATCCTATCACACAGCCAGACCCCAAAATGTACACAGCAAAGCCAAAGGAGGTGGAGTATAAAGGTATATTACACAGACACACACTTCCATGCTGGTCAAACAGTCTGACATACACAAGACACTCAAGTGCAGTCAACCAATGTCAAGACCCCTATGCAAATTATAGGTAGCTATGAACATATCTGACCCAGGATACCCCACCCCACATATCTGTCCCTCTACAAATCTAGCAAGATTCAACCTGTTTCCCTGATCCTGGCTGACTTATATTACCCAACCACTGATTGGAAAACCAACCGTGCCAGAACAGAAATGCACAGATTCTCCCATCTTATCAATACTAAATCTTTAGGACAGCAATTTGATACCCCACAAGATGTGATACATATGTCAGACTTGGTAGTAACCAACATGATTAACCACTGCAGTAGCCCTATGGTATCATCCTCCCTGACAATATCCGGCAAAAAAGCTGTCCCGTTCGATATCACCAGCTCTCCTGACCCCTTTCTAACCATGGTAAAATGAAAATGTCTCCTAAGCTGAGCACAGCCACCAGAGGGATGGCATAAACAGCTGAATAGCACCTTACCCCACTGGAGGAACAGACACCAATGTCCAAATGTACACAAAAGTACTATACCAGCATATATGTGTGTATATATATATATATATATATATATATATATATATATATATATATATATATATATATATATATATATATATATATATATATATATATATATATATATATATATATATATATATATATATATATATATATATATATATATATATATATATATATATATATATATATATATATATATATATATATATATATATATATATATATATATATATATATATATATATATATATATATACACACACATACATATATATATATATATATATATATATATATATATATATATATATATATATATATATATATATATATATATATATATATATATATATATATATATACACACACACACACAGTTGCATGGAATCAGGAATACCTGACAGGACAACGTCATCGTCCACAAGGGAGAGTAAACCAGTCTACAAACATCTGCAATAAAGGAACTATGTAACAAAAGGATGACATCGCTGTCTAGAACCAAGAAGGAGCAGGTGCACAATTGGAAGTCATCACCCCTTGCCTGAACAAACAAATAAGAGCACCACTGAAATCCTCTAAAGTCATTCCCAAGTCCAAATTGCCCACATCTAAGACAATCATAAGGCCTTCCTCACAATTGTCTGCATTCCCAAAGGTAGCTCTCAGATCTGTGCAGAACTGGTGGTCAAGGACGCCACATACGCAAATGCTGTAGATATAGCCAATGTACTGGCTGACAGATTCAGTGGAAATGTCTCCCCTCTGCTCCCCCATCAGGAAAGCAGGACATACACAGTAACTGACCTCCCAACCCTTAACACTAGGGAACAGGCCATCACTGCTATCTCAAAGCCAAGAAGACAGCCTCCATGGGACCTGAATACATCCCGGCCTGCAACCTACATGAACCCAGGCATGAACTGGCAGCATCATTATGCAACCTACACAACCAAAGCCTGAGTACCGTCTTTGTCACAGATGAGTGGCAGACAGCCACTGTCATCCCTGTACACCAAAGTGGAGTGTTCAGCCAACTGGGAAATTAAAGACCCACCAGCCTTTCTCAAGGGGAGGTATGTCAGTGAACTCTGGATGACTTCCCTAAGACAACCAAAAAGGCATGGATGAGGGAAATATGGTGCACTCCAGCCACCTTGACTTGGCCAAAGCCTTGCACACTATTCCCCACTCAGCTATAGTACATGACCTCTGTCAACTAGGCAGCAATCCATATGTTACCAGATAGGTAGCAAACTGGTTCATTGATATAAACCACATGATCATAATAGGGGTAGCCACCCCAAGCAGTACACCTGTAATGAGTGGCATACCACAGGGATCAGTCTGGGGGCCTCTGGTGTACAGGATATACTTCCCTGAGATGCAGGCCAAAAACACTGTCCTATGGCTGACCAAGTTGGCAGATGACTGCAAGCTGGGAATAGTCATCAATACCCAAAGTGATGTGGATGTCCTACAACAGGGTCTCACCAAAACAAATGACTTCTGCCAGAAACATGGCCTCAAGCTGAATGCCTGGAGATGCATCATCATCATCATCCCCATCAGGGAGACTGACATCCCCACATATTATCACATTAACAACAATGTCCTACATATACAATCAGTATTGAGGCATTTGGCCACCCATATTGATAGCAACCTGAAGTCTGTGCACCATGTTGCTTCCATTGTACAGAAAGTTTCATAGATGAGCCAACTCAAAAGTAAGGGTATCTCATCCAGGGACAAAGAGGTCATAAAATCCATGTATTCTAAGCTTATAAGGCCAATTATTTTGTGCAGTGCCCCTTTGGCATGTACCTCACAAAGCACATGCAGCAGCTGTAGAGAGAGACCACAGGGGTTTCTCACGGGGAGATTCCAGGACCCCAAACACCTACCCTGCACAGATAGGCTAATAGCACTGTCCCTCTACTCAGTTCCATACAGATTCCTCAGAGGTGACCTCTGTCTGGCATACAAAGCAATCCAGACCCTGCCTTGATGGGACTGTTGCACATCTGGAAGGCAAGGCCCACTTGAACAACCTGTATGTGCACAATAAACTTGGTCTGTGATATCAGTAGGGCTTGTTGGTGTGACAGATACATGTCCCACAGATTCCCCCATCTGTGGACTACACTCCCTGTCCACATCAAGCTGAGTGCCACAATACACCTTGTGAAGTGCTCCCTGTATAAGTGCATAAGAAACAGAAAATACAGTCCTGTGATTCCACCTGTGTCCTTGCTGGACAGGGGCTGTGGGTGCTGACATGTCTTAACACAGGCTACACACTCATCTCTGTGGGTTATAAGGGTTTCAGGCCCAATAGTCTTGTAACCTCATATCAACCTATAAACAAATGTCTGTCAGTGGTTCACCACATTACTGTGCACTGCTCTGTCACTGACATAGCTGGAAATCACAGTGCTATGTAAATATACCACACATATAATGAACATCTCTGCTGAGTAGAATGCACTCTGTACCCACACCAGGGTATGACTTTTCAGTTACTAAGAATACCACACAAGCAGGAGATCCCCAGCCAGTATATCACAGAGGTGCTGGACTGTTTACATAGCTTCATCAGCCAATTGGCTGTAGCCACACCTCTCAACCAGCTGGATCATGCAAGAAGCTCCATAGTTTGCCTCAATATTTCTATCTGTGCACCACACATCTTGTATATCCCAGGTAACTCACTGTGATGATCTGAGGATATCTGTCAGTAAGTAATGACACAATATATTACAGTGTCAGATGGCATATATGTCAGAAGATGTCTGCTAAAACAAACCCTTTTACTCTAACAACTTTCTGCATTAATAAGAGCAATATTTAATATCTCCCTATGTTTGGGCCATAGTCCCCCATTTTGTCAGGCTATCTTCAGACTTCTTGCACTAACAGGTTGGCAGGTACAGCTGTAGCACACAAAACACCAGACCAGAGTACAACTATCTCTGGAATAGAGTCCCACTCTTACTACAGAAGGTCATACTGGGCATGTTCATACACTTAAAGAATTACAGCCCATGTCTAAACCCACATTGGAGTATATAACTGTATAGTGCATAGATGTCTTTGCATACAGAGAGCTATGTACACCTTAACTGTCTCTACCCACTCCAGTCAGACAGCATTACCCTCAGCTAGCTGTAGATGGCCCAGATGTGAAATATCTGCATCTGTTGAGTGTGATAGACAGACATATATATGGGCAACATATAGCAATACTTCAAGCATACGCACACATAGACATGGGGAAGAGAGAGACAGATAGTGATAGAGAGAAACACACACAGGGAGTGAAACATAGACAGGGATACCTGAAAGGCATAATGTGATGTCCTGCTGCGGACAGTTGCATACCAGTTGTAACCAGTTGCATGTACCAGCATGAAGGGGAGCCACATTGTGTAATAGTACTGAGGTTAGGAGTTGTAATATCACTTCACCCGCGTGTGTGTGTGTGTGTGTGTGTGTGTGTGTGTGTGTGTGTGTGTGTGTGTGTGTGTGTGTTTGTAGGTTATAATATTATGAGACCTGTCCCCCTCAATACACATCCAAAGGCCATTTTGTACAAGATCTGCTGATGTCATTCACCTTAGAAGTACCTTTGGACACTTGTTAGCCCTATAAGTTCTGTGGTGTGTGTGATAACTATGTAATGCTATAGTACAAATGGCTCAATATGTAGGGGATCTAATCTCAGTCCTGGCAAATTTAAGTATGTGTGTGTGTGTGTGTGTGTGTGTGTGTGTGTGTGTGTGTGTGTGTGTGTGTGTATGTGTGTTTTTGTAGGTTAAAGATTTTTAGGCTATTCCCACCCAATACACTGCCCATTGACCTACTTTACAAGGGCTGCTGATGTCATTCACTTTAGAAGTACCTCTGGACAGCCCTCACCCCTGTAAGCTCTATGGCATGTGCAATAACAGTGTAACACTGTAATACAAATAACTAGATAGGTAGGAGTTCTAATCTCAGTTCTGGCTAATGTGTCTGTATAAGTGTTTGCAAGTGTGTATGTTTAGAGGTTAAAGTATTTTGAGGACATTCCCACCAAGTACACTCCCAATTGCCCTACTTTACAAGGGCTGCTGATGTCATTCACCTTAGAGGTACCTTTGGACAGTCTTCAGCCCTATAAGCTCTGTGACACGTGCAATAATTGCATAACACAGTAGGGTAAATAACTACATAAGTAAGTGTTCTAATCTCAGTTCTGGCAAGTGTTTGTGTGTGTGTGTGCGTGTGTGTGTGTGTGTGTGTGTGTGTGTGTGTGTGTGTGTGTGTGTGTGTGTGTGTGTGTGTGTGTGTGTGTGTGTAAGTGTTGGTAAGTGTGTATGCTTGGAGATTAAAGTATTTTAAGGCCTTTCTCACCCAGTACACTTCCCATTGCCCTACTTTACAAGGGTTGCTGATATCATTCACCTTATAAATACCTTTGGACATTCCTCAGCCCTGTCACCTCTGTGGTGTGTGCAATAACTGTGTAACACTGTTGTGTAAATAAGAGATAGATAGGAGTTTTAATCTCTGTTCTGGTAAATGTGTGTTTGTGTATAAAGTGTTTGAAAGTGTGGATGTTTGGAGGTTAAAGAATTTTGAGTTCTTTCCCACCCAGTACCCTTCCCATCACCCTACTTTACAAGGGCCGCTGATGTCATTCACCTTAGAAATACCTTTAGACAGCCGTCAGTTTTGTAATCTCCGTGGCACATGCTATAATTATGTAACAGTATAGTACAAATAAGTAGATAAACAGGAGTTCTAATCTCAGTTCTGGCAAGTGTGTGTGTGTGTGTGTGTGTGTGTGTGTGTGTGTGTGTGTGTGTGTGTGTGTGTGTGTGTGTGTGTGTGTGTGTGTGTGTGTGTGTGTGTATGTGTGTGTGCAGAAGTGTGTGTGTGTGTGGGTTAAAGTATTTTGGGGCCTTTCCCACCCTGTACACTTTCCATTTCCCTACTTTACAAGGCCCGCTAATGTCATTCACCTTAGAAGTACCTGTATACAGTCTTCAGCCCTGTAAGCTCTGTAGCATGTGCAATAACTGCATAATACTATAAAACAAGCAATTAGATAGGTAGGGGTTCTAAACTCAATACTGTCAACTATGGTACTGTGTTTGTGTGTGAAGCATATCCCCTGTGTGTTGGTTATACCATTTTAAGGCCTGCTGAGCCCCTCCCCATGGCATTACTTTAAAGAGACAGTGAATGGCATCTGCCTTACATGCACCATGTTAAACTATACAGTCCATACCAGTCACCTGTGCATATGTATATGGAATAACCAGATGTTTGCAACCCATATGTTGTCTGTGTCCCCTAACAATGGTCATTTATGAGAAATCATTGCCAAATATGTCACAGTTACCATAATGACATGTCAGCATCAGACTTTGACCTGTTTAAAACATCATGCTGATACAAAGTCTGTTACACTATCACCTGTCCAGGTTTGTAAGAGCAATATATGAGACCAGTCACTATTTGGGGTGGTTTATCACACCATCCATATAGGCATTCCCAAGATTACTTGTTGTAAGAGATAGTAGGTTATGTCCCAGGCACATAGTCTCTGTGATGCATGTAATGTGTCTGTAGCACTATAATATATTCAAGTGGATACATAGGGTTACTAATCTGTCTATTGGCAACTGTGTATGTGTTTCTGTATGCATATCCCCTGTGACTGTCTTTACTGTGCATATGTGATTGTTATACCATTTTGTGTGCCTCTTCCACCTTGTTAAGCCCCCCCCCCATTGCCAATCTAGTTTCGTTCCCTGCAGATGTTGTCCACCTTACAAGCACAGTTACACAGTTTCTACCACAAAGGCACTGTGGTGCATGCAATAGTCATATCACTGTGTATTGTACATAAATAGATAGGTAGGTCATCTAATATGAGGTGTCAACTCTGTGTGCATGTGTGTCTCAATGCATCCCCATGCAGCATTGTGTGTATGTTTCAGATGGCTCTACCATGTTAAGGGCCCCTGAACCCATCATTGGCAATCCTAACAGCCCCTGCAATTGTCACCCACTCGAATAGTATTGTCAGACACTGCAACACTACATTACCACTGCGGTGTTTGTGTTATGTATCTAGCACTATCGTTTGTAAAACTGGGCAGGTAGAGGTTGTGCTCAGCCCTTCAACAGACGCCCCATGTTCAAGACTATGACTCTGTGTGCACTACCAGCACAAGAGGCCAGACTTGCATATGAGATAGCAGACACACATGCTGGTTATTGTCAGGTTGGGCTAGTACAGGTTTACCTGTGTCAAGAATACACTCCCCAAATCTGTCAAGCACAGTACCATGCATACTCTCATCAACTGCATCAAGGTTGAGTGGATGGGAAAGAAATGGCAGGGGAAACAGATGCTGGTAGGTGAACATGTTGGGGTTAAAGTAATGGCTAGGATTGTGAGGGACCTAGTGCCAGTACTCAAGTAACCTCCTTTTCTAATTTCTCCAAATCCTTTGGGTTTCTAATACCATGATGGGAATGGACCCCATTCCTAAGTCAAAGTATGATTAAAGTTCATGAAATTAGTATTGTTTCAATCTTTGATGTCAGGCAAAAGTGCTTTTCGCAGCACCCGCAATGTGCCCAGTAATGACTCCTTCTGCAATTCGTGCGGGGTTACATGGATTGGTAACATATCTGAATATGATTTATAAGACTAGTTGCTTCTACTTCTTTTGGAGCTGTCTGGGTATCTTTTTTCCTCATTGCTCTCATTTGTGCCTGCAGATCCTAGTATTTTATGACTTTGTGTCTCTCTGTACGCAAGATACTATAGTCACTGGGTGTGGTGATTTCAATGATCAATGCTACTTTTGTCTTCTTTTCTTGGAACACTATATCCGGTTTTCTAGCATCTGTCTTTTGAGCTGTTGGTAATGGGTGATCCCATGTGATATAAACTTCATAATTTTCTATGATGCTTTGTGGCTCATGTTTACAGTGTTTTTCAGCCACTTCGATACCATAATGTTTGCACAATCCCCAGTGCAACAGTCTCACCACATTATTATGCCTTTCAGTATACAGTCCTTCTTGCCATTAGTGTGTTGCAGCCAGCAACAAGGTGTGTGACTGTTTCCAATGCAGTTTTACAAAACCTACATTTGTCTGTTTCTCCTACATGTTAAATGGACTTTGTAAACCAGTGTGTACGTAGCTCACTATTGGACTGCCAATATTAACCTTTCATTTCTTGGTTTGAATTTGCCTCTCCTTAACTATTTCTGCATTCATTGTTGATCATCATGAGGCTCTTCCAGAAGTTTTCTATACTTGCAACTGTATTTATGTTTTTTCCACATTTCTTGCCTTCTCATCTGGTCCTTCACCTTATACTCTTTCTTTTGTTTTTTTTTCGGCACATTCAGTTGCTGTCTGGTTTATATCTTCTTCTGGTTTGATTTCCATTCCTGCTTGATGTCGATATGCTTCTGCTAAATTAAGCAGACAAGTCATCTTAGATTTATTCTCCTCATGTTTCAAAACTTTCACTACATTTGGATTTTGTGAGGTTAGTAGATATTTGTGGAGTCCCACGATTGCAGATCTATACATATAATCAATTTCAAGGAGGCCGATCCCTCCTTTGGAAAGGGGAAAACATAATCTTGGTATACACGGATTTTTATAAATCATTTGGTGAGCATGAAGCATCCTTCTTGTTTTAATATCTAATCTATCCAACACTTTTTGGGGCCAGTCGATCACTCCAAATCTCTACATTAGGACAGGAAGAGCAAACTTATTTATAGCTTGGATCTTGTTCCTTGATGTCAATGCTGTTCTCAGGATTAATTTTAAATCTTTAAAGTATTCCTTACTGAGTTTTATTCCCATTTATTCATGTTTTATTGCTGATCCTTCATCAGTTCCCAAGTATTTATACACTCCCTCTTGCCCAAGTACTTTTATATCACATTCTTGTCCCAAACTGATGTTTTCCTGGTGCTGCAGTTTTCCTGCTTTAAAGGTTGCTTTTGCACATTTATCAAGACCAAATGACATTCTAATATCACCTGAAAAAGTTTTAGCAACCTGCAGCTGTGCTTTCTGTTCCTCATTTGATGAGCTATACATTTTAAATCATCGACAAAGAGAAGATGAAAAGTCATTAGACTGTTGTTTTCTAGGAGCCAAATTGTAGCCATGGCCTAAGCTGTTATGTAGACAGCTTACTGGATTAATGGCAAGGCAGAATAGCAATGGTGACAGAGAGTCACCCTGGAATATCCCCCTTTGAATTTTTATCTCTGAGATAATAATCTGTCCTTTATCATGCCTTAATTCCAAACCTCCTCTGTATGTATGTATAAGCCTGTGGTACTACAGAACACCCAGGTGACATGTATGAAGGCTAGCTGGCAGTGCCAATGGGTATGTATTCAAGGTCACACTGTCTGCCCCCATTGTCCTTCACACACTGTTGCATGCATACACACCTGTTAAACATGTGTATATACAGCTGTACCTTGGCTATTAAAAGGTCACTGTGTTTCCACTCCGGCAGACTCATCATTGGTAATGTCAATAGGCACATAGCCTGCAGACACACAGATACCTGGAAAAAACAGAATACAATATGTGAGACTACAGTCAGTCAGCAGTACTTAACAGCAATAATGCATCATGGCTAAAAAGGTACATACAGTTCGATGTGCACTCATAACAATTGCCAGCAGACAGCACCTTACACAGCATTACATTACTACACTGTACTACATTCACCCTGTGCATCAGACCCATATTAGCATGTCCCTGCATCAATGGTATGGATAACAGGGATGTGGCACAGCTATCATCATATGTACAGGGTGTGGTGTAGGTTTGCCAGAGGCCTAGTCTGAGCCATATGGTTGACATCATGTTTGTGTATTTGGAGGGGTGTTGTCTAACTGGGCCATGCAGAGGTGCTGTGTGTGTCTGGTGGTGACCTGCCTGTGATAGAGATGTGTGAGTGTTTGTATGCACACAGTCAAGCCATGTGGTTGCCCTACACAGAGATAGGTTGGACAGCCATTTCGACCGTACATGGCAGGATGGAGACCGTACATGGCAGGATGGACAGTTCACCGTCTCTGTCTATGGACACGGGAATTGGTTCTGCCAGGAGTCTCACTGGCATCACCAGGCCCAAGACCAGATGCAGTACTACTCCCTGATAGTGACTGCTGTCTGTTGGATCCATGTCCTTGACGGGACCAGCCAGGACCACGTGCCCATGACCTGCTCCATTGTGGTATGGACAGCACTCTCCCTTCAGTAGTGCTGGTGGTTCTGCTACTACAGGAGTGTGAATGTGCACTGCCCTGTGGACTCTCAGCTGATCTTTTTGCTGACCTACATCCACGTGGCCGACACCCTACTCTTTCCACATACTCCAGTACAGACATTGCATGGTCGAGGACTGACAATGTCTCAACCCACCATTTATACACGACATCAGCATAATAACGTGTGGCATCACCAAGACCGTGGAGGTCGTCTTGCATGGCAGGAAGTGTTGCATTCATGACCCTAAGCATATGTCTGGAGTTGCATTCAGAACATGCCTATGCCTCCATGATGGACCAAAATATGTCTCTAGTGGCACCTGCTGTCACACTTGTGACAGGGGCTTGATGGGCAGCAATCTTCCTTCGAGCACCCCTCTCCATCTGCCTGTGTGGGACATCGCCTGCTCTCTGGCTATGGCTGGTGTCTACACTCATACTTGCCATAGTCACCACACTAGCCTGCTCCATGCCACCACCTTCCAACTCTCCATTATCTGTGGCTGCTGGGGACTGGGTATGTGTGGGCATACTGACTGTGTGCAAGGAAATTGTGGGTGAAAGTGGGATACCAACCATTGGCACAGACTCAGCCCCTGATAACCCCACCTGTGCCTCACGATGACCACCATCATCATCGGAGTCTGCAGAAACAGTGACATCAGGTTGTGAGTGGGAGGGACACCGACCTCCATGTTCACCTGTGAAGGGAAGACAACATATGTAAATTAATACCTGCACTATAAGGTTTGCTGATACACACACACACACACACACACACACACACACACACACACACACACACACACACACACACACACACACACACACACACACACACACACACACACACACACACACACACACACACACACAGACCCACACATGCATGCACACACATGCACGCAAACAGAAAGACACATACAGGTGAGGTGGCACAAAGGCATTAAACAGACCACACAATATCTGAGTGATGAAATGCATGACACACAATCAGACCACAGCATACACACTCTGGAGAGGCCCTCAACAACATGCAGTGCAGCTATGTACACTTAATATTGCTACTAATATACACTTTTGAGATACTTGAGGAGTGGTAGTAGGTGATGGACCTTCACCTAACACAAACTGCACCCGTGTACACATTATTGATGTATACCTGTATAGCACAGTGGCAATACCTACAGAAATGTTGCACCTCATTTAAATAGGCTCCAGTGATGCACTGCAGTTAACTCCACCACACGTGAACATGTACATATTAAAATATGGCTAAGAGTAACAGTTGTTTGCATGAAAAAATGCATGCCCTTAACATGCCTAGGGGATTGGTGAGCTACAACAAGACATTTCCATACTCACCGGCTTCAGGCTGCTGTTCCCCATCCAGACCAGAGGGACCTATGTAGATGTGGGGGAGAGGTTTTGTCAGCAGACTCACATGTGGCATTGATACAGGATAAATGATGCATTTCTGCACATGTACACTACAAGCTCTAATACTACACAATTTGCTTTCATTCACTATAGATGTGCACTTGTGTGCATTACAAAACCCCACCCACAAATGCAGTTTGACCTGACATATGCATCTATACTCTACGGATGCCAGTATGAATGATGCAGTATTGAGTTGTTGTCCACCGGGGCCTTACCTGAATGCTCCTCTCCGTTGTCTGGGTGCCACCCACCTCCATGACATGGTTGTGTATGGTTTACTGGGGTGCAGTGGTGCCCCAAAGTTGGTGAGGAACTCTTCTGTTGGTGTCAGTGGGGCCTGCGTAGCAGGACCCCCAGCTGTGGTTGAATGGCTTTGCAAGGCATGGTGCATAAGGTCAGTTGCCCGGTGCCTAACCTGTTCTTAGGTTCGCCCATGCTGACTCACGTTGTTTACATTGGTGACTACTTTGGTCCACAAGGTGGTCTGCCCTTGCAGCTCCTGTCTGTTCCAACTGAAGAGGACTGCGTGATGCAATCATAATGTGTCAATTATTGCTGTAGTCTCAGTATCTGAGAAGGATGGTTGCTGCTGACGTGACATTCCACCTGAAAGAGATGAACAGGGAAACACATCACAGGACCTCATACATTGGGCAATGTTATCTACAGATTCTGCACATCCACGTTTACTAGCACTATCCACTGATAACCACATCATACCTCTGCCATCTATCAGCACAGTATGTGTGTAGATAGTTTCACTATACTGGCATTACTGCATGCATTGCACTTCTGGTCCTGATGTGTCATGTTCCCCCAATGAGGACGATTAATGTGCATAATCCTCCAGTCATCATTCACATCAGACGCCACATGCAGCAGCCTGGGACATCACAGAAGTTCCCTACCTGGGCATACCGGGCCATCAGACATCTACAGTACAACTATGGGCTATGAGGCCAAGCCTCTATCAGGTGTCATACATACCCCTCAATAGTTACCTCACTCTAGTATGACAGGAAATCACACACTCCACATTGCTGGGACTGCTGCACGAGTGCAGGTCATGCTGCACTCTGTTAATACACACACACACACACACACACACACACACACACACACACACACACACACACACACACACACACAGACAAACAACCTCCACCTGGTGAGTGACCTGGACTGGCCTTGTTGACAGCTTGGGTGTGTGTCACACACAATCACCCTGCAGGGGAATGGGCACCCTGTCCACATCAGCCAGATTAGCTACTTACACCTTTGCAGGTGTAACATGGTCAACTGGATGGTTAGCGATACATACACCATTGGGATACCACCAGGGTCCCTGTTGGATGGGGACATCAGTTACTGCCTTGCACAAACATGGGCTGACATGTGGCCTAGGAATATGGCTGCTCAGGGCCCACAGCCTAGTAACCTGGTATGGTACATACAATACCATAAGTGGCCTGTCTGCTGTGACAGACTGTGTCGTGATGTTTCCACACATATATGTGCCATCGAATGCTGGGTGTCCCCTATGGTCAGCATCAGAGTATCATGTATTTAAGCCTACATTCCACAAATAGGTGAGTGCTCCTACAAGTGCATGTGGGCATTCTAGGAACATGTGAGCTACACAATAACTGAGATCAGTGCAAATGTGTTGTACTGTGACCACCTCATAGGTGTCTAGCATTCTCAGCACCCAGATGTTTGTGGAATGCGTACATGTGCCTGAAATATGCACATGTTAAAATATGGCTAAGAGTAACAGTTATAACTAGGCGTGAGCGAAGTGGAATAAAACGAAATATTTAATATATAATATAAAGCACACTGCAGGTCGGATAAGCGCTTTCACTCTCTTAGAGCTTCTTCAGATCACAATGACCAGAGTACACAGCAGCATTTATAAGTCATAACAATAATTAAACAAAGAAGCACAACCAATTAATCAATTAGCTTGATACTCTAACCTATGAAGCCATTCATAACACTTAAAAATACTCTAAAAAGACAAACTCTAAAGAAATAAAACACACAAAACCTATCTAAATAAAATAAATGTGTGTGTAGTAGAGCGTACTGTAGTAATAGAACCATTACTAAAAGCAAATCTAAAGGGCAGACAAACAAAACAACCAAAAAATATAGTATGGAACCTGTAGACACAAGTAAAGATATATATTCAAAAATGCTAAAACATGACTAAACAGAATATGCAGGGCCTCTACCTAGTATGAAATGTGCAATTGGTCCTAGAACTTACAGATTCTATGGAAATAAAACCCCATCTATATTTAGGTGGAACTAAAATAGGGCTAAAAATAAAAACAACTAATCAAGGTTAACTATGCTAAAGAATTAGTATATTAGAAATTAATATTAATATTCCTACGTTTCTTTTGAGTCAGCTTGATTGAGACTCTCTCATTCAAGCCGACACCTCTTATCAGCTCTTAACCTAATAATCCACCTGCTCTCCCTATCTTCAGTATGATTAATAATGTCACCTTGCCTAATACTGGGGTGAATTAACTCAAGGACTCTAAAACCAAAAGTATGATCATTACCACTAGATGAAACATGCTTGGCTAAGGCATTAAAAGTAGAGCCTTTCCTTATGTGATACAGATGTTCACGTATCCTGTCCTTAAGTCTCCGGTTCGTCTTCCCAATGTAAAATGCTCTACAGGCTTGACACACTGCAAGGTAAACTAAATTTGTTGTATTACAATTTGCTTTCACATTGGTATAGAAGACAGTACCTAGGTCGGGATGCAAAAAGTGGGTATCAATATCTATTGAGGCACAGTAGTTACATTCTCCACATGGTTTAGTGGAACTATTATCATCAATAATAGCAGAGGCCCTAGGATAGCAAAGCATCCTTCTCAAATTAAGCCTGTTCTTAAAAAGGAACCTAGGTTTAGTCCTGACCACTCTCTGAATACTCTCATCTGTACAAAGGATGGACCAATGCTTAGACATAATGGCTCTGATGGCTGGGTAGTCAATAGTATATGGTATAGAAATCTTGACATTCACCTGTCGGTCAGTAAGACAACTGGCACCAGAAGTTATAGTAGGTCCAAAGTAGGGTGCAGCTCACTCTGATCTAATTTCTCTAATATTCATAAGATTACTATCAATCTCTTGAGGACTATAACCACGTGCTAGCAGTCTATGCTTCAAATCTGCCACCTCTTTGTTGAAACCTAGTTCGGTGGCATTCAATCTCGAAGTCCTCATTGCTTGCCCCTTAATTATATTACTAAAGATATGTCCAGGGTGCATGCTAGTACGCATTAAAAGGGTATTATGATGGCACTCCTTACGAAACACACCAGTATTAATAAGGCCATTAAAAAGTTTCTCTACATATAAATCCAAAAATTTTATTCTATGTAAAGAATACTCCATGGTAAACTTCAAATAAGTAGTGAATTGATTAATCCTATCAAGGAAAAGATGAAGCTCATCTATACTGCCCCTCCATAAGATGAAAATATCATCGACAAAACGTCGATAGAAGACTACCTTCTGTTCAAACTCATGGGTCTTAAAGAGAACCTCATATTCCCAGTGCGCCAAAAACATATTTGCATAGCTATTGGCGCATGGGGTTACCATAGCAACCCCTCCTTGTTGTTGAAAAAACCTATCCTGAAATATGAAGATATGGTTCTCTAAAATAAGCTCTAGGAAGTTGGCTAACAAATCGACCTGTACTCTCGAATAATCACTATGACATATGAGGTAGTCCGTGATATACATAACACCTACCTCATTTGGTAGTACAGTGAAAAGGGATTGAATATCAAATGTGGCAAACACTAAATCATCTATATCACTTGAGCTGCCCAGGCATTCATATAGATCCAATAGAAATTGTTTGGAATCCCTAAGTACTGTTGGAACTCCATTAAGCACAGGACGTAGGTGTTTTTCCACATAAACCGATAGATGTTTGGTTACCCAACCCTGCCCCTCAACAATAGGTCTCATGGGTGGATCATTCTTGTTCTTATGTATCTTGGGGAGCCCCTGAATAATGGGTACCAATGGTGTTTTAATCAACAGGTAGTCATATAGCTCCTGATTAATGATATTCCCTTTAAACATGTCTAATAAAGTATTGGATACATATAAAATAGTATCACTAACTGTTTGTTCACCTACACATTTATAAAAGACATCAGTTAAAAGGGTGTTCATTGCATTCAAATAATGCTCACTATCCATCAAGACAATCTGCATCCCGACCTAGGTACTGTCTTCTATACCAATGTGAAAGCAAATTGTAATACAACAAATTTAGTTTACCTTGCAGTGTGTCAAGCCTGTAGAGCATTTTACGTTGGGAAGACGAACCGGAGACTTAAGGACAGGATACGTGAACATCTGTATCACATAAGGAAAGGCTCTACTTTTAATGCCTTAGCCAAGCATGTTTCATCTAGTGGTAATGATCATACTTTTGGTTTTAGAGTCCTTGAGTTAATTCACCCCAGTATTAGGCAAGGTGACATTATTAATCATACTGAAGATAGGGAGAGCAGGTGGATTATTAGGTTAAGAGCTGACAGAGGTGTCGGCTTGAATGAGAGAGCCTCAATCAAGCCGACTTTAAAGAAACGTAGGAATATTAATATTAATTTCTAGCATATTAATTTTTAGCATAGTTAACCTTGATTAGTTGTTTTTTATTTTTAGCCCTATTTTAGTTCCACCTAAATATAGATGGGGTTTTATTTCCATAGAATCTGTAAGTTCTAGGACCAATTGCACATTTCATACTAGGTAGAGGCCCTGCATATTCTGTTTAGTCATGTTTTAGCATTTTTGAATATATATCTTTACTTGTGTCTACAGGTTCCATACTATATTTTTTGGTTGTTTTGTTTGTCTGCCCTTTAGATTTGCTTTTAGTAATGGTTCTATTACTACAGTACGTTCTTACTACACACACATTTATTTTATTTAGATAGGTTTTGTGTGTTTTATTTCTTTAGAGTTTGTCTTTTTAGAGTATTTTTAAGTGTTATGAATGGCTTCATAGGTTAGAGTATCAAGCTAATTGATTAATTGGTTGTGCTTCTTTGTTTAATTATTGTTATGACTTATAAATGCTGCTGTGTACTCTGGTCATTGTGATCTGAAGAAGCTCTAAGAGAGTGAAAGCGCTTATCTGACCTGCAGTGTGCTTTATATTATATATTAAATATTTCGTTTTATTCCACTTCGCTCACGCCTAGTTATTTTTGTTGTGATTTTCATTAAGCTTTCTCGTGGCTTGGGTGTTTACTCAGATACTGGCAGGACTGTTTGTTTTACCTAAGAGTAACAGTTGTTTACACGCACACACACAAAGACAAACAACCTCCACCTGGTGAGTGACCTGGACTGGCCTTGTTGACAGTTTGGGTGTGTGTCACACACAATCACCCTGCAGGGGAATGGGCACCTTGTCCACATCAGGCATATTAGCTATTTACACCTTTGTGGGTGTAACATCATCAGCTGGATGGTTAGCAACACATACACCATTGGGATACCACCAGGGACCCTGTTGGATGGGGACATCAGTTACTGCCTTGCACAAACATGGGCTGACATATGGCCTAGGGAAATGGCTGCTCAGGGCCCACAGCCTTGTAACCTGGTATGGTACATGGAATACCATAAGTGGCCTGTCTGCTGTGACAGACTGTGTTGTGATGTTCCACACACATATGTGCCATCAACTGCTGGGTGTCCCCTATGGTCAGCATCAGAGTATCGTGTCATGATGGCCAGAAGTCTAAACCTCAAGATGCACGCACTCGAAACTCTCCTTAGCATGGAGAACATCGATATCTGTGCAGTAACAGAAACCTGGTTCAAAGCTCCCGAGAGCATCCCAGCACTACCAGGTTATACCTCATACCATGCTTTTTGGCCCCAAAACTTGGACCGAACCACAAAAGGAGGGGGATTATCAATATTCGTCAAAGATACCCACACCTCCAGGTTGGTGACACAGCATGAAGCATCAGAGACTATCCATGTGCAACTAACAGTGGGTAAAACTGCCTTCCAGTTTATAGCCTGCTACAGACCACCCTCCCAAACCCAGGAACCCCATTCGGCCTTTCTGAGAACACTGGAAAATATGAAGGTCTCTCCAAACACCATTATATTGGGCAACTTCAACTACCCAAACATAGACTGGGAGCATTACTCTAGCTCCAACACCCTAGCCCAAAGGTTCCTAGAATTTATAAACTCAAATGCTATGGAACAACTTGTTACCACTCCCACAAGAGGATAAAACATACTGGACCTGATCTTCACCAACATGGGGACTCTATGCTCCAGACCAGAAGTGTATCCCTCACTGGTAAGATCAGACCATAAACTAATCTCACTGGATATTCACATCCCGACCCCACCCCCTGCCCAGAAAACCACAGTGAAAAACTTCTCTAAAGCAAATTTCACACTCCTCAAAACCGAGGTGGAATCCTTCAAAGCCCGGCCTGTGGAAAATCTGCCCAGACCGCAGAATTCTTTATAAACGCACTCTATGAACACCTTCAGGAATGCATGGATCATGCAATCCCAAATAAAACCAAGACCCAATCCTCCAAACACAGACATCCTGTCTGGTGGACCCCAGCCATAAACAAACTATACAATAGAAGGAGAAAGCTAGTACATGATAGAGCAAAATCCCAAAAAGGGAAGGCATCTCCGATCAGTATTAGCAAAAAACTATGGGCACTCATAAAATCGTCTAAGGCCAGCTTCAAAAGAAAAATTGCACAGGATACTAAGGATAATCACAAGGCTTTCTTTAGTTATGTTAGGAACCTGGGTGGGAATTCCCAGATATGCTCAGAATTATTCCAAAATGACAAAAAATACACCGAACCCACAGACATTGCCAACATCCTAGCTGACAGGTTCAGCTCAATCTTCTCCCCCCCCCACCAAAAGGGCAAATATCTATCCCAGCAGAGTGCTGCCCCCCTGACATCTCAGAAGCTCAGGTAAGAGCCGCCCTCTCCAAAGCAAAAAACACAGCATCAATGGGACCAGACGGTGTCCTGGGCTGCATCCTACATGAACTCCAAGAAGAGCTAAACCCAAACATAAAACTACTGTTCAATCTCAGCCTTACTACAGGATATGTACCCAAAGAGTGACGTACAGCAACAGTGGTCCCTCTTGGTGCCTCAACAGATCCTGGAAACTATCGCCCTATAAGCCTGACTAGCTTGGTCTGCAAAGCTATGGAAAGGATCATCATGGACCTCATAAATAAAGATATTGGGGACCTACAGACACTGGATCCTACCCAGTTTGGCTTTGTTAAGGGCAGATCCTGCCTCTTAAACCTGGTCGATTTCTTTGAAACAGTCACCGAGGCCATTGACGAGGGGAATGTGGTCCACACAGCCTACCTGGACCTCACAAAAGCCTTCGATACAATACCCCACTCGGGCATTATAGATATGCTCACCAGCTTAAATATAAACCCCTATGTCACTAGATGGGTTGCAAACTGGCTCAAGGACAGAACCCACATGGTTAGAATTGCTGGAGCCATGTCAGACTCCAAACCAGTTACAAGTGGCGTCCCACAAGGCTCAGTCCTGTGACCTCTCTTGTTTTTTATATATTTATTTGGGAGTACAGGCCAACCGCGGGACCTCTCTTGTTAGGTATATATTTGTCGGTACAGACCAAAGGACTGTGGCTGACCAAGTTTGCAGATGACTGCAAACTGGGCACCATAATCGACTCTCCAGCCAACACAAGCATCCTCCAAAAGGGCCTCATAGAAACAGACAACTGGTGCCAGAGCCATGGCCTCAAGTTAAATGCCAAAAAGTGTATAGTCATCCCCTTTGGCAAAAACAAAGTGCCCACAAATTACCACATAGATGGTAATCCATTAAGTACAGAAGAAGTAATTAGGGACCTGGGGACCCAAGTTGATAGCAATCTCTCATTTGAAAACCACGTGGCCAAAGTGGTTAGAAAAATATTTTATATAACCCACCTAATCATGAAGGGATTCACATCTAGATCAGGGGAGGTCATCATGCCTCTTTACTCATCCCTCATCAGGCCCATAATTGAGTACAATGTCCCTTTTGGAATGTACCTTACCAGACACCTGCAGCAACTGGAAAGACCCCAAAAGTACCTCACCAAGAGGATCAAAGGGCTCAAACAGATACCATATGCTGCCCGGTTAAAGAAACTCCAGCTCTACTCAGTGGCATACGGCCTGCTCAGTGGCGATCTGTGCCTGACGTATAAAGCCATGTCCAACCCGGAATTAATGGACATGCTGCACCTCAGAAAATCCAAATCCCATCGAGCTACGCGCTCGAGAGACTTGATCCTCAGCACTGAAATAAATAGGACATGCTGGAGGGACAGATTCAGAACCCAGAAGCTCCCTTCTCTCTGGAAAAAAATCCCAGTCCAGGTTAGTCAGAATCCCTCATTGACTCTCTTCAAGAGGAATCTTGATGAGTGGATGGGAGATCGTAGGTTTACCCCGGGTATGACTTCTGTGTCACTGTTAGACAGAGGCACAGTATACTAACCTCGAAAAAGGGCATAGCAAAATTAATTTAAAATGGGTGGCGAAAGCCAAACACACTCTGGCTAGGCTTATAAATGCCCTAAGGCAGATAGCCTAGTATGAACCTATGAACCTATGTATTAAAGCCTACATTCCACAAATAGGTGAGTGCTCCTACAAGTGCATGTGGGCATTCTAGGAACATGTGAGCTACACAATAACTGAGATCAGTGCAAATGTGTTGTACGGTGACCACCTCATAGGTGTCTAGCATTCTCAGCACCCAGATGTTTGTGGAATGCGTACATGTGCCTGAAATATGTAGACCCCCTTCCAGACAAATGTGTATTTCTGCACACCAGTTGAACAATACGTAATGTTTGTCCACATACTTTGGGGAATGGCCAGACCCCTGGGGGCACACTGATGGTAACTGGGTATCTGGTACTGACTGTTTCCATTCCCTTACATTGTATGCTCAGTATGTACACACTGCTGCTGACCCAGTGCTAGCATCCTCCCACTACTACAACCTATCACTTGCTGTCCTGCTGCAGGGGTCACAAGGTATGGTATCCATAGGTGTGAGGCAATCAGATACAGGTGTGGAGTACACACTCACCTAGGCAGATTATGTCAGGAATGGTCAAGCAGACCCGGAGAATCTGTGAAATAACCCTGTATGATATTGTCAGACAGAGATGGGCTCAATGACGGTACATGATATGATATTCCATCTGTATCCACCAGTACATAATGTCAGTGTGTGTCACACGTGCACTGGCCCAACCTTCAGGGAGCCTAAATACTCTCCACTACCACCAGTGAGGGATGTACATGATGGCAGGCTGACAAGGACACACACATTAAAATACAAGTACCCTTCAGAGCACAAAGAGGTCACAGTCAGTGTGGGAATTGTTTTTCCCTCTCTCTCCACATCCCCAATAACACTGCACACTGGCACGCCTATGAGCTTAACATGTCAGCAGAACAGTCAGTCCAAAACATCTGTCAGCCTCTCTGTCTAACTGGTACTTTGTGTCCCTGGTCAAGTAGATCACACACACACACTTTGCTATTTGAGTTTTGAATCACGCACACAAACACGGACACTCCTGTTAAAGTCTGGCTTAATATTGCTACCCATGGGTCCTGCAGCCCAGACCTTAAGGTAGTTCTGACTGCCACAATCCATCTCTTTAACAGCTACTGTAAGGCCCTCAACAAAGGGAGACAAATTCTACTGTGTGCTGGGCATATTAGCAAAATGGTAAGTGTGACCAAGACCAGGGCTATTGGAGTGAGCTGTACAGTGTCACCACATGCATATGCAAGTAAGCGGACTTAGTGCTATACAGACAAGACATAATGACAAGGTGCAATGGTGTGTGATAACTCATAAAGGAAAAATCAAATGCTCTATAAATGCAGTAACTACACAGTTTGGACTCACAGGGGTACATGTTTGACAACATTGCTGGACAGTCTGCAATACACACAGGAAATGTGTAAAGTACTAGGTGCATAGGTCATAGGATTATACTAGGCTATTGTCCTGGATGTCCTCATAAGCCTAGTCTAGATCTTTGCCCATGTCCCCTCAAAGTCAGCTCCTGTATCCCCTGTCCAGCTGGGGCTCCATTTGGGATCCCATGGATGTCTTTTGTGTTTCCCATGCAGTCATCCAGCTTCTACTTAAAGAAGGCTAGGGATGTACTCTGCTAGACATGGGGAGGAGTGTATTTTACAGACAGTGTATTGTGTGAGACATGCACGTATCCCACCAAGTACTGTTTATGTAATAGACCAGGTGAGGGCCTTGCGTGTGGGTATGAGTGAGTGGGAAACCAGAAAACACACATGAAGACTGGAGAAATTGTCACCATCCACACTTTACTGTGCTTCTAGTACTTTGACATAAAGCCTTCACATTATGAGTGAGTGGGGTTTGTCTTACAGATATGCAGAAACTCCATAAAGGCTGGGTTGGGAATGGCCTTGCATGCCAGACACATTTCATCAATTATCAGTCTGTATTACACTTTGCACAACAACAGCGCTTTCAGCCTATCTGTATAGGATATGTGTTGCAGACCCTGGATTTTCCTGGTCAGGAACTTCTGTGTTCTCTGCAACCGCTGCATGTGGTTGGCAAGATACATGCCAAATAAGCCACTGTACTCAGTAATGGGTCTGATAAGGGAGGAGTACAGGGATACTCTGGCCTTCTGGTTCTTGGATGACATACCCTTATTTGTGATATCGGCCATGTAGACAGCCTTCTGTACAATGTTGCCAATGTGTTTGGAAACTGTCAGGTTGCTATCAACCTTGGTGCACAAGCCGCCTCACACCTGATTGCATGCTGAGTACATTGTTATTACTGTCATAACTACTGTGACATCTACCACAACAGAGATAATGATGCATTTCCTGGTATTCAGTTTGAGGCAATGCTTGTGACACTAGTCATTGATTTGGGTAAGGGCCTCTTGGAGGATGCTCACATTACTAGGGGGATTTAAGACAGTGGCCAGCTTGCAGCCATCTGTAAACCTGGTCAGCCACAGGCCAATTGTTTTGTCTTGCACATCAGAACAGTATATCCCGAACAGTAGAATCCCCCAGACAGATTATTGGGGTACACCACTCTTTAAGGGTCTACTACTAGAGGTGACTTCCACTATTTTGACTGAGTTGGGTACTATCATTGAGCCAGTTAGCTACCCATCTGGTAACATACAGGTGGATGCCTAGCTGTGTAGGCTTACGTATTATGGCTAACTGGAGATTATTGTCAGAGGCTTTGGCTAGGTGAAGGTAGGCAGTGTGCACCGTCTTCCCCTCGTCCATGTGTTTGTTGACCACTTCAAATAAGTTGACCAGGTTTAACAGGCCTGATCCCCCTTTGACAATACCACAATGTGTGGGCTCCAGCATTTTCAGGTTGCTGATGTCCCTGTTTATAAGGTCCTTGATACTGCCTTCATCGGTGTTGCAGATCAGGGTAGCTAGGCTGATGTGCATATGATTGGCTGGGTCATTTGATGCTCCAACTTTGTGTAGAGGGATGACTGTGGCTGTCCTCTATGCAGATGGGATGACACTGGTGCTCAGGCTTTGGTTGACTACAGTGTGTAATGGAGGTGAGAACTCATGCCTGAGTTCATGTAGGATGCAGCCAGGGATGTTATCAGGTCCCATAGAGAATTCAGTTTGTTGCCTTTGAGAGGGCATTACTGACCTGCTCCCTGATGATGAGGGGAGGGTGCGGGTGCTGTGCATGTCTTCCTATACCAATGGGGGGACAGTGAGGTGACATTTTCACTTAACCTGTCTGTAGCAGATTGGCTCTAGCTATTGCATGTGTGTATGTGGTGTTATTGACCACAAGTACAGAGTGGATTTGGTTGTTCCCTCTGAGATTGCAGACATATGTGAACAGTCTGCAGAAGTGATCTGGGCAGATCGTGAAGGTGCTCACTTTTGTTATTTTATTTATTAAAGTGTTATACTCTTGTTGTGGAACTCTGCAACTTCTTTTTTTTCTGATATTTATGCTGGTGTTGTTGCTTGAGTTTACTCAGTACTCACTCTATTTTTTTGTTCCTATGTGAAGAAGGCCTTGTGATTGGCCTTGATGGATGTGTCAAATTTGTACTCATAGTTAGCCTTAGAGTAATTCACTTGTGACCTTATTTGCTTGTTCAGACAAAGGTGAGATTGCTTCCAATTTGACACATGCTCCTTCTTGGCCCTGCATAGCCAATATTTCCACCTCTTATAAGGTTTGTGCATTGCTGCTGTCCACCACAGAGGTTTACTCTACCTTGGGGGAGGTGAGTTTTACAAGTCAGGTATTACTGAGTCCATGCAGCTATGTAGGTTCTCATATAGATGTTTGTTGTAGTCTTGAACACGAAGTCATAACACAGTTGAACACTTTTCCAATTACAACCTGGTAATTATAATCAATCTAGTAATCATGTCTGTTTCAAGGCAATACAACAACATGAAGTTGTAGAGATTTATGTCTGTTTGATGCACTGAAACTCAGATTATACATTTGTAAAACATGTACAGCTTATTTACCTGATGTTTTGCAACTCATGTCTGTATGTTTGAGGCTTCCAGCTACACCTATTAATACATACATGTGCACAGGTAATACTTGATATACATTTCCGTTCTTTGTTAGTATGTAAACTGTGTTTACGCTCTTGCATCTCAGTCATACCTCTCAACCTGTTAGAGCAAGACATGTAGACAAGGGCACACATGCGTGGGTGGGCACTAGCCCAAAAATAATGACACTTTATAAATATTGCTGCAACACACTTAAGACAGTTGATAGCACATTAGGTATTGTATTCACAGGAATACTTTGAAGGATATGACATCGGACATTCAAATGTATGCTATTATGTTATGACATCAGTCTACTGATTTGCCAGTGATTTGCCAGACATAACACAACTCTATACGAAAATGACTACAAATATGAGGCAAACATGTGGTCAGTGTGCAAAACTCTGGACAGCTGAAAGGTATGAGCTCAGTATATAACATACAGTTCAACACACACATCTGCACCAGTTGTTTACTGTGCTCATACCCTATAGTGGACTCTTACATTTGTAAGACAAGCATATGTATCACAGTAGAATTCACAAGTGACATATGAATATTTACAACATCCCAGGTAGCTGGCCTGGCAGTGTCACAGTCAGTATTGTACAACAGACACTCCAGTAGTAGTCATATGTGAGATGACCTTTGCTGGGGTGACTCAGGGGCCAGAGCTGTGATCTATGTCACTGCAGACAGAGCCAGAAGGGATGGCCATAGGTGCTGGACAGCAACATATCAGTCCAACAAGTCCTGTTGAGACCCATTGTTTAACTCCCTAGTTCCCATTATTGCATCCCCCTCCTGCATTCCATTGCATGCTTAATTGTTTGACATACCTGTTGTAGTGCTGTAGTGTTTTCTCAGAGTAATTGAGAAGTGTGTCTTTCTCTATTCATCTTTCTCTATTCACAGTGTTTGCATATAAAGGCTCAGACCTGTTTTGCATAGGCAGCAGCTTGCCTTTTGTATGTAATGCTCATGAGCAGGTGATGGTCTGTGCACCAATTGGTGTCTCCCACTTGCTAATTGCATCCAAAACAGCTGTGTTGTCTTTCCATTAGCCAATGGCATGGCAACACAGTGCTATAATTAAGTCCTTCATGTGGGCCTTGCCCCTTTTCCTTGCCCGTGAGAAGGATTTTATGGAGGTCTGGGAGCTACAGCATCACAGAGAGTATGTGGAAATACCTCTTAGAACAAAAAATGTGGAGAAAGCCCAACAAAAATAAGAGAGAAAGTTCCGGAATTATGGACAGATCGTAAGTATTGCAGTTATATAGTTAGAAGATTGCTAGATTAACAGGGTTTGTCTGGACATGCATTTTCTATGTGATTTGAAGTCTGACAGTGATATGTATACGACATACCTCTCAACTGTCGAGATTTCTGCAGAATGTCCAAAGGTTTTCCTCTTATGTTTGGTCTGCTCCACAGACAATTTCTGTTTTTGGCAAATCAGTAGGATTATCTGAGGAATGAAGTCACTAAATGATGACATCCATTTGTGTTTCAGACTTCATATCCTTCAGAAAAGTTATGTTACAACAAACCCTGTAACATCAGCAACTTTTTCAGTTTATAACACCATTATTTAAGATATATCCCTATGTTTGGCTCTCTTCCCCCCCAAGTATGTCAAACTTTGTCCAGATATCTTGCACTAAGTGGTTCAAAGGTATGGTATATCATTATTTAATGACTTCACTTCTGATATCATCCCAGTGATTTAGCAGAATCCTAGAAATGTTATGAGGCAGTGGCCATAAATATGGTCCAACAACTTTGACATTCTCTGGAAATCTGTACAGTTGAGAGTTATGTATGTCTGGCCATTGCTAACAGACATCAAGATTGTGTAGCGGTGTAGTGTGTAAATGTTTGTCGGTCCGAGTAGGTAGAGGGGCAGATGTGAGTGTCAAGGATCCTTTTCTATCTGTTACAGTTCCTGGTGGTCTATCACATATCTGTATATGTTTGTAGGAGTAGACTGAGACATATCCCATAGCACCTCAGGATTCCAAGTACAGTGTGACTTGGGGAAGTATATGTAGGAGTAGTGTGTGACTGGCAATCAAACAGTCATTATACTCTAGAGTTCAGTTGGCTTACTGGTATGTTGCTGTGACTCTGGTGCAAATGGTTGTGGGTAGACAATTTCTCACTGATATCTATTTTTCACTACAGTTACATCCCTGTAGTGCATGATATATTTGCAAATGCATGAGTAATTCCCCAGAGCTGATTTGGGGTAGTGTTGTGTTGGTCTGACTGTAGTTCAGAAGGTGCTGGGTGAAATGGTTGGCAGCTATCAGTGTTTTTTCCCTTCTGTTACATGACTGCAGTCATAGCTCTCCACTGTCCAGATTTTCATACACTGTCCAGATGTCTAGCTCATATTTTCGGTCTGTTCCCCATAACTATTGTGCATTTCTGACAAATCACTGGGATGATGAGAGCATTGAAATCACTAAATGATGACAATCATTTGTGTTTCCGACCTGAAATCTATCAGACAATATATGTTAAAACAAACCGTGATACTCTAGTAACTTTCTAAGATTATGAAATCCATATTTAATATATGTCCCTCTTTTTTGGCCTTTATCACCCCACTTTGTTAGACTTTGTGCAGATGTCTTCCACTAAGAGGGTGCGTATATAGATATAGATATAGATATCGCTATAGATAGATAAATATAGGTGTATATATATATATATATATATATATATATATATATATATATATATATATATATATATATATATATGGGTTCACTTTATAATTTCGAAATACTGAAATACCGAATTTCAGTATTTCAAAATCATAAAGTTGAAAACTGAAAATCGCGAAAGTGCATAATCGCAAATTTGAGTATCTCAAATTTGCGGTTATGGCTTACGGTACATGACATGCAGTGTTGGGAGTGTATCGTGTATGGATGTAGGTGCAATTGAAGGTAAGTGAGTGTTTTGTAAGGGTTATGTGTGGGAGTTTGAGTGTGTCTGAATGTGTGGATGTATGTATATGTGTGATGTTTGTGTGTGTGTGGGGGACTGTGAAATGTATGGGTGTGTGTTTCCTTTTTGAGTCTGTGAGATCTCAGAGTTAGTATATATATGTAGGGGCAATGTGGGGGGGCGCATGTAGTGTAGGTTTGTTTGTGTTTTTGTGTTTGTGTGTGTTTTGTTTGTTGTAGTGTGGGTTGGACGATGTATGTGTTGTGTGGTGTATGGTTTTTACGTGTTTGTGATTGTGTGCTGTCGGGGTGATGGGTGTTCGTCTTTATGATTTTGAAATACTGAAATTCTGTATTTCAGTATTTCGAAATTATAAAGTGAATCCATAGAGATAGAAATATATAGATATGTATATAACATTACTAATGCCACAGTTTTTCCCTAATGTTGCATGACCATCCTGTATGATATATTTACTGAAGCATTACTAATTCTCACAGCTCATGTGGAGTAGTGGTAGCTGCTGTGACTGGAGTGCAGAGGGTCATGTGTTTAAGGCTTGCCAGGAATGCGCATTTTCCCCTTATGTTAAATGACTGTAATGTATGATATGTTTCTAAAAGCATCATAAATTCCCAAAGCTCAGATGGTGTAGTTGCACATTGCTGTGATTGTGGTCCACGGGGTCCTGGGTTCGAGACTTGGCAGGCCTGATTATTTTGTTGCTGGGCAGAACAAGGGGTGATTAAGACAGAGTGATTAAAGCAGTTTTAAACAGTTTTAAGTGAGTTTGTGTGGTTTCGTGTGAAGCTAAGTGATGCTAAGCAATGCTTAAGTCCCCTTAGCTTCCCTTAGCGGCACTTACTCCCACTTAAACCCGTGCTAATTTTAAATAAAGAAAAGAAAAAAGGGTAATAGGAAATTGGTGAAATGGGGGCAAGCAGAGGGTAAAACATTAGGAATAGCAGCTAGGGATGTGCAGGATGGATGTAGGAAGGGACCATAGCTCTACATTTCTTCTGCAGCAACAGCTGTGACTGATGTGGGAAATTTGGAATTTACAGCCTCACACCCCACAGGGAGGGGTGTTGGCAACATACATTTGTAGAGTGGCTTGAGGGTAGATTGATTTACGTCATGGAACATGGAGGCGAAATGTAGAGCCATGTATGGAGCTATTAATTTTTTGCAGGACAGATGCCTTTTTTTAAGGTGATAGTGGAATGTTGGGGAAGTGCTGTAGGTATGTTTGGGGAGGTAGGTTGGGTAGGATAGGTTGCATTCACAGACAGATAAGACACACAAGACAACAGACAGGGGCGGTATATCACACATGAGGGGGGTAAACACCTTGGAAGAGGAAGGTGGTTGGGAATCAGAGGCCCATGAGCCCCCAAATGGATACAATGGGACTGAGATCCCCACCCATGGGCAGTCACCACTGCACCTTCACAGCCCCAAAGGTAGCTGTGCTGGAGACTGGACAGCAGGGGAAGGCTGCCCCTTGAGGTGCACCAGGTAGCCCTCTATCTGGCTCAGCTGTCCATCCAACTGTGAGTGGATGGCACTGTGCACCAGACCCCGAAACATGTGGCAGGTGATGGACTCCTCTCTGTGCCTGCACCTGGGAGGGGACGGGCCCTGTCCCCTGAGGTATTTCCACCTGAAGGCGGTGCAGGACCAGCAGATGTTCCGAGTTGGGTCCCAGATGTGCTGAGGCCTGGTGCCATGGCCAAATGAGGTGGGACAGGCAGATCTGCTGGGATCTGCCTTCCCGAACGTCCTATGGTGTTGAGGTTTTCCAAAATATACTGGTTAGTCATGAACAAAACATTTCAAAATTAGTTATAACAGCATGAATGACTGTTCCAATTTACGCAAAACAATAGATGGCCGCTGTTCTGTAAACACTGCTATTGCATAGCTCTCCAAAACTTATGGATTAAAAACAACCTAGAAGAAAGACCTGAGACTTTTTAAAATAAATACCCTGAGTGAACAACTACAATTAATTTCCAAATACCCTAAGAAGGAGAAATTAAAATAAAAGAAACATCAAATATACCAGGATTGTAGAGGATTAACTGGAACTGAGAAACAAAGGAAGGAAACCGTGTGCTCAAAGCTTCCTGCAAATTCACCTTCAAGTTGAGACATTTTATCATCACCAAATGTCCAAAGAAGATAAAAAGATGGACTTCACAACAACAAAAACCAAACTCTCTGAGTTATTATCACCAGAAAAAGATGTAAATGCTAAAAAACAGAAAACAGCAAAACAAGATGCTGCAAAACCTGGGTCAAAAAATAAAACAGATCAACTGGCAAACATGGATGATATAAAAGTAGCTTTACTACCTATTCAAGAGGCAATCAAAGATCCGTCTATTCAACTGCAGACTTTTGGATCTTCCTTTAATCAAATCTTGGAAAGAATGGCTAACTCTGAAGCCAAACTAGTGGAAAATGAGGAAAAAATAGCCCTACTATCCAAAAAATCGGAATCCCATGAAACAGACATACAAACCATGCAGGCAAAAATTATAGACCTCGAGGCAAGATCCAGAAGAAATAATATAATTATCAGAGGTATGCCGGAAAATATACAGCACAATGACCTGATCCATTCCATAACTGATGTGTTTGCAACACTACTAAATGACCATAAAACAGCACATCAAATAGTAATTGAGAGAGCGCACATAGCCCTGAGAGAAACACAAACTACTAATATACCAAGACCAATATACGTCAAACTGCTGAACTTTCAAGTTGTTAACCAAATACTAACAAATACAAAGAAACATGGGGGGTCTATACTATGGAATAATAACAGAATCTTCCTAACCCAGGACCTGCCTCTTCAAGTTAGACAAGCTAGACAGCTCTTATCCCCCTACTGTAAATTTCTGATAGACAGAAAACAAAAATTTCAAATGAAATACCCAAATTCTCTAATATTTTATGTGGAGGGGATTAAATACACAGTCGCTAACAGAAAAGAAGCAAAATCTACCTTTATGAAGGTTTTCAAGAAAGTTCCAGAACTGGACAGTTGAGTGCACCCTCCGGTGGATCTGGCATGACTTCCGAGTTCGCTTTCATGTTGTGGAAATAGTCAAGGACTTACTTTTCGTTGAATTTATTTTGTCCAGCTTCAAGGCCTCATTTTTTAAAGTGGCGCGATCTGAAATCTCACTCTGTGAGTTACGTGAACCTCGGTAAGAAAACTGCAGCATTGGCGACTATCCAGCGTTCCCACGCGAGTAACTGATAACTGATTTCTGGCTTCTGAGGGTTCTTTGAGGAGGTGGCACTTCCGGAAGTCCGACAACAAGATAAATCCCCCGTCAAGAAGCTAAGCAACTGGCTTAGTCATGTAGAAAGCCAGAAAAGCTGAAGGATCTGTAAATAAAAGAAAAAAAAAAATAATCATTTCAGTTATTCAGTTAGTTAACATTACAAGTAGCAGACGTGTTTGTTGACTTTTCCTGTGGACTTCATTCGAGTGGGGAGGTATATGCAATAGAAGTCAGAGCTTCTTGATTTCATTAATCTCTAGAACTACTTATCTTTTTAGACTTTCACAATGTCTTAAACATCTGTACTCCATCTTTATAAACTTTCAAAATGCATTTTTTTTTTTTTGCCTTATTTTACAAAGAAAAATTCCACCTTGGGGTTAAAAACAGGATGTGCCATTCTAGATTAATGTTATAGATGAAAATCAGATTCTCAATGTATTGAAAGTGGATTCTAGGGCCAAACACATGCTGATCCTATATTAACATCCCCAGTTAAGCAAAACAAGAGAAATGATCCCTAAAACTAAGTGCAGTATGCCGAAACTGCCTGCCCGCCCATATATCAGTGAAAGCAAAGATGCACATGTTAACAGGCTACTGAACAAAAACATGTAATGCTCAACCAACACAGAATCTCACTAACCACCTCACCAAATGCACAGAAGCCAGTTAACACCTCTGATATAACAATATGAGTGACAGAATCCCATGTTTCAGGGTAAAACAAATCGTATACATGCTTAAAAAGTAAATTCGACTCCAGAGACATTCAAAATGAAAACAAATCATTCAATTTCCCAATCTGAATATTTAAATGTAATCAAAAACAGTATTTTTTAACATTTAATTGCTTATTGGTAATGAAGGGATGATGTAGTTGATGCATCTGACATGTTTAATACTGAGAGCGGTTTGGTGTCGAATCTTGTATGTTTGTGAATATTTTGGATTGTATTTAGTGTAAATGTTTTATTGCGTGTGCCTCTTTGGTTGGGTGAGGTCTGCGGGAGAGGTTAGTAAACATGCTTCGCTTTGGGTAACAAAAACACCATTTACAGATGAATTCTTCACTACTAACATTGTGTCAAATGTATGCGCCAATATAATTATTATAAGCATAAAGGTGCCAAGTAAACAAAACACATTTAAAGTAATTTTGAAACAATACTGGCATTTTATATACATTTAAAGTATCCAATCTTAATTACTTATTTTTTCAGTGCATTATAAATTGGTGATTAGCACCACAGCTTAATGTTTGTTTTTTACATATGATTATACTGAAATCAGTATGGTGGAATAAATTAAAATGTTCTATTAATGTTAAACTTCTAACTTGACTATCTCACAGCAGATAGTATTTAGGGTATAACTATCAACAAATAGTTCTAATGTTATCAAATTCATATTTACACTAGAGAGATCCATAAACAGTGATTTTTTTTTTGTTGTTGTTTGTAAACATTATTAGATGAAAAGAACACAAGTAATTACTAAAGTGGGTGCATAAACTAAAAATCTGTAAACAGAAAGTATTGCTTCCAGTATTGGAAAAGTTACATACCTATTTTGGTACCCACTTAAATGTTTGTATAAATGGAGGTATTTGATCACACAGTAGTGTATGCGTATAGGGTTCACTATAAGATACATCAGAGTCTTATAAGTAATTAAAAATAACTGTTAAGTATAGAATGGGTGGAAAATGAAGAGATGTTAAGACTCTTATTGTTAATATAAGACATAATCAGTTAATAACCTTGAGATATGAGTTAAACAGTTGATAGAAGTTCAATTACTATTAGTAATAAGTAGATTAGAAAGAAATTACCTGTGCTAAATTAAGATCTGGTCTGGTTTAAAAAGTTTATACAATCTTAGACAACCCAATTCAAAGCTCATATAAGGAGATGCGGACGCTAAAGCAGTGTTATTAGGGAATGAGTGGGTTAGACTTTGTATTAATTAGGGTAGATGTTTCAGGGCTATTACATTTTCCTCACCGTTCAACTATTAACATTCATGTTATACATATACTAAGAGTGCAAATATTACAGAATCTAAATCAGGACAGGCCCTGTTTAATTCCTGGTCCAGGAGTATAGTGGGTAGGCACACAGAAGGGACGGGAATGAAAGAATGCTTTCGTATCACATTTTTCTTAGAAATAATTGCAACCCAGCACAGTTACACAAACATTCAAGATTACTACTACAATAAGAAAGAAAATTTCATGAATGTGGGAAATAGATTCATGGAATATTAAAGGGCTCCAAAACATCAAAAAAAGAAAACTGTTTTTACATGTAGTTCTGAAGGCGAGAGCAAGTTGCATATTATTCCAAGAAACTCATTAACTGCAGAACAATGGTCAGAAATAAAAAGAAAAAAATGGATAAGAGAAATTATAGCTTCTGAGGGTAGAACCAACAGTGCAGGAGTAGCTATAATCATTAAAGATCAGTATCAAGATAAAATTCTGGAATCCAAAACAGATAAAGAAGGCAGATGGTGCTATGTAATCCTGTCAACTCCTACATATGATAAACCTATTTTACTGCTTAATCTATATAAAGCCCTGTAATAGCCAAACACTTTTTTTTGCCTCCTGTATCCTATTTTAAATATAAATAAAAAACCATTACATATAATTGGGAGAGACTGGAATGCATATCAAAATCCTAAGAATTATAAATCAAGTCCACAGGCAGCATATAACAAACAAGCAGTGTTTTCATTAAGTGAACTCAAATATGATTTTAACATATATGACCCTTTCACTTACGGTAACAACCCAGATAATCCAAATAACTTTACATTTTACTCAAGTTGCCATAAAATGTGGTTGAGAATTGACTTTTTTCTTATTTCAGAAAAGCTGAATAATTTCGACCCCTCAATATCAGTGCACACTCGGTTTCTATCTGATCACGCCAAAATAACCTTGAACATTACTAAAAACATCAAAAATAGCATACCTATAAGGGGTTATAATTGGTCGCTAAACCCTAATCTTTTAAATAAAAGGGATATAATTCAGGAAGTTCAAGACATCCTTAAAGTAGCTATAGCCAATTTAGGAAAACAAAAACACCCTCCTGATATTGAATGGGCAACAATCAAAACTCAAATAAGAGGTATTTTTCTTAAAAAAGCCTCTTATTATAAGAAGATACAAATTAAAGAAATTCAGCAATTGGAGGCTAAAAGTAAATCATTAGAACAGGATCTAATTAAAAATTATAACATTCAAACAGAAAAAGATCTATTGAAATGTCAGAAAGACCTTTTTATGATTCACAACAATAATCTATCATTTCAAGAAACTAAAATTCTGGCAAACTATGCTAACCATATTCAAACGCCATCACGGGCGCTAGCAAGAATCATTAATCAATCTAAGACACCATCTCAAATTGCTGAAATACTATACAAAAACAAAAATTATACAAAAACTGAGGATATTATCAACATTTTTGAAACCATATATTCAGAAATATATGGAGAACAAGAACACATAAACATAAGTGATAATGGTAGAGATTTTCTTCAAAAACTTAATTTTCCTGGAATTAATGAGGAACAGAAAAGAGAATTAATAGAACCAATAACCATTGATGAAATAATAATTACAATTAAAAAATTAAAACCACATAAATCTCCAGGTCCTGATGGGCTCACAGCAGAGTTCTATAAAACATTTTATAGTGCGGTGGCACAAATCTTAGCTAATACACTAAACTATATTATGAACAATAAAATTAATGACATTCATTTTACTGCATCCAAAACAATATTCATACCTAAAGAAAAAACTAATCTACAGAACCCGGACAACTACAGACCCATATCATTGCTTAATTTAGATACCAAAATCTTAACATCTATTCTGGCCAATAGACTGAAAAGAATTACAGATATAATCATCTCAAATGAACAATCTGGTTTCTTAACAACTAGACAAACCAGTGATAATACACTAACACTACACACATTAATTTCTTATGCTAATCAATATAACCTAAACATATATGCACTGATTATAGATGCACAGAAGGCCTTTGATAGAGTTAACATAAAATTTTTACTACAAATTGTACCATATTTTAATATTCCTCAAGAATTTGTTCTAACCCTGCAAGTACTATATAACAATCCTTATACTGCTCTATATATAAATAAAAGCTGGTCTAATAGAATACAAATTAAAAATGGTACTAGACAAGGATGCCCTCTATCTCCCTTATTGTTCAACCTATATTTAGAACCCTTATTCTTATATATCAAACAAAATATATACCATAATGCTCCAATAATATTTAACACAATAATATCCTTGTTCAGCTTTAGATTATGATATATATTATACAACTTGCACTCTCACACTGAGAGAAAATAATGGCTGTTGTAAGACTTTTCTTCAATATCAAACTATAAAGTAAATATCAAAAAAAAAAATTTTTTCCTTAAAAAACAAAAAAAACCTTCTCACTTTTACGCTGACAATAAAAAATAAAATCTGAGAAAGGATTATTCATACGGAATTCGCTAGATTCATTTGGGATCCGAAAAAATGTAGAATTTCATATGACAAACTGATGACACCAAAAAGTAAAGGTGGATTAGACCTTCCAAATTTTGAATATTATTACTTGATTATTAATGCAAATAGAACACTAAGAATTGCAAATTATAATTCACAAGAAAACAGTTGGTCTCCATATTGGGTAAAAATAAACTTTAAATATATTCAAAGTTTGAATATAAACCCTAAAGCGCTACCTTTCTTAAATAGCGAAAATATCAAAACACATAATTTAATGGAATCCCTCAAAAACTCTGTTTTACTAACACAGAACCTATTCAAAATTATGGGTCTTCTTCAACCTATGTTGACTCTACAGCCCATTCACAAAAACCCTAACTTGAAAATGAATAATCAGCTAATAGACCTGAAAAAATGTCCACTTATAACTCATATCACAATTCAAGATTTACACCCATATTTAAATTGTTCAGCTCAAGAAATAAGAACTCAGTTGGGCCTTCCAAATGTGTATCTGTCGATTCTAAGACAGATTAAAGAAGTATGTTTAGGTTATTTGAATGATACTAAGGTTAATAAGGATGATCTAAGGAAATGTAACTTACTATGGCAAACTCTTATACAAAATAAGAAATGTATTTCGTGCTCACACAAATTAATAAAAGAGCTGAAATTTCAAGATGATATACTCATATCTAAGTACTGGAGAGATAAACTACCATTGATAGACAACCACATAATAGAGCAAGCAATTAATTTAACTATAAAATCCACAACACTTCAAAAACTAACATTTACCCAACTCATGATTTATAATAATGCTTATTACACACATCTTAGATTACATAAATGTAACCCCAAAAACTCCCAAATGTGTCCACTTTGTAAAGATGAAACAGCTGACCTTCTGCACATGTTCTGGAGTTGTAAATGTGTTTTCAAACTTTGGAACTCACTGAAATTACAACTTCAAAAAATGGGTTACCAAATGTCAACACTCAATTGGGAATTTATGATTTTACATATCTCGCCAAATAATTTATCCAAAAACCAGAAATCTATTCTCATAAATATTTTCTTATTAATAAAACTTTACATAGCAACCAACTGGTTAACACCATCTATGCTTTCATGGAACAGCTTTAGGACTTTAACGATAAAACATATATTAGCTCACAAATACATACTAAATAAACATAGCCAAAAACATGAGTTTGAAACTTTGGGAACAAATTTTCAACATTATACTTGCATGAATCATCGAATAGGGATTGTATTGATAATTTACACAATTAGCACCCACAATAAGATGTAGTAGTACTTGATAGGAAGGGTAATACAAATAAAAAAAGAAGGTTTTATCTTTTGTAATATCACTAAGTATTGAAAGCATTCTTGCAAATAGTGTAAATATGATGTAAGTGTTATTAATGTTTATACCAACTGTATAAAACCTGTATTTACTCTTGTGAAATGTTGTGATATGAATGGGAAAAACAATAAAAATATTATTGAAAAAAAAAAAGAAAACAATATTAAAATCAACAATGTAGTGATTTGTTCTTTTTATAGTGATTGTAACACAAATGACCTAGTCTATTTAGCTGTATGTGAAAAATGTACATGTTTATATGTGGGTAAGATGCAAAGAAAATTCCGTGAGCGTATGTATTAGCATGGCTTGGATATTAGGAAACAAAATCCCAACAATTTGCTTGCAAAACACATCACAAAATTTCCTTACCATCATTTCTTGTTTATGGGGACTGACATGGAAAAAGAAGATCCTGGGGTGGGGGGGGGGGCTGGAAAGTGGTACTTGAATATAAGGAACTTAAGTGGCAAATAAATTTAAATGCATATAACCACCCTGGGTTAAATGAACATGTTTGAATTAACAGTGTATTAAAATTAAAGTCCTTTGCAGTATGAATTTTTAAACAACTTTTTATATTTAATATTATTATAATTGGCTGGTTTGTAGTGTTTAGTTTAAGATAATTTAATTAATTGTTTCCACTGATTGGATGGCTATTAACATGTGATGACTTGAAATTGTATTTAATGACTGGATTTTTTTTAGTTTTGTTTCTGATTAAGTATGTGGTTTAATCTTGATGAAAGTGATTAAACTGTGTTTGTGACTACATTAAAACTTGAGTTTTTCCAAGTTCAAAAAAAAAAGAAAAAAAGAAAAAGTTGCATAACAAACAACACACGTGCATAAAATGGAACAACTGTAAGCATTGTAACTGCATGCCAGTTACATTGATGACAATAGGGCACCAACAATGGTATTTGAACAAGGTATGTTAATATGCAACCAATTAAATATATGAACAATAATAGAACACATGTCCCAACAACAGGTTTTGAGAACAACATACCTGTAGTATATGAATAATAATTATTAATGCAGATAAAGGGTGGGGAAGAGAAAAAACATCCATTAACAACTGTATAGGCTTCTATTTTTCACAACAGTACTGCTCAATACTCTACAAGTCTGCCCTCACTTTATATCTACCAATGGCCCATAGCTTCTGTAGCACATACATACTTGTTAAACTGTCAGCCTGGAAAGGCATGGGGCAAACTGTGACAACTCTGGGTACATGACTGGAGGGGACTTGTATATGTCAGGATTACATATATGACAGAGACGGGGTACCCTGCACTGATGTGTGAGTGTGCTACTGGCATACTTCACTTCCATTCCTATCTGTGTCCAAGGTTATTGACAGCAGTGACCACTAACCATAACAGCGTAACACTTGAAAGACATGTATCGGGAAGAGTGCATGGTGTATGTACCTATCCTGCTGTCATTTGCAGGCATAGGGTTAGACAGTGGAAGAGTTACCCATGGTGTATTAGTATACCCTTCATACAGCTACTATAAACATTTCCTTACCTGTAAGACCTGTGGAGAAAATATCTGTTAACACTATCTGACTATTTCTACAAATATTTAAGATTTCCTGAGTGTATATATGCGCACATTTCAATACCACTCCCTGAATTCAAACTGTGTCTGGGTGTGCAAAACTGAACAACAAAGCTATTTCTCATCACACTGAGCTAATGTGGAACTGATTTCTGCATAATACTCTGTTGGTTAGACAGTATGACTTTGTAATCCTGAGATTCCTGCATGACAGATAGTGCACTGTGTATTAATCCTTTGAAATAATACAATCTGAAAAGCAAAGGTTAACACAAAGCAATGTTGCAGGGTGCACACTATAACACATTACACATTACTATTCAGTGTTCAGATATTAGTGCATAACATATTTCATATTTCATTTATATCTTGTTTTGCAGCTCCACAAGCTACAGTTTTGCATAACAGTTGGTTCTCAGAACAACCTCAGTTAATGTATGCTGTCAAAGCCATATTTTCTGTGAAGAACCTGTACACATACTATTTCTACAACATACCAGAGTAAACACAACAATTTGTGGTATAAATCTTTATTTTTGTAACATGACACATGCATGTCCTGTAGATCAATATTAGGCTGACAAACATTATTCAGTAGACACATAACACACTATACCTACTGGCAGTAAACAATGCACTTCTTCTTATTTATTGCACTATATACTGCAAGATAGATCTGTACTCACCAGCCTGTTGGTGCAGCCTTGACAGTCTGTCCGCATGGGCCTCCATATTGTGAGCCCTCTCTGCTGCAGCTGTATGGGGAAAAACAAACATTATGCATACCTGTCTATCACATACTCAGGCTAGAATTTGGTACAGCTATGGATTAGATATTTACAAACTACTGGAGCATTCCGTGCCTGAGCATCCCATGCTTTAGGTTGGCATAATGATGCCGTACCTGCTCCCCAGTTTGGAGGATTCCAGTAGCACTGGTGAGGTTGCATGTCAGAATTTCCCAGGCCTATGCTTTATACTGTGAGTCCTGGTACTGGCCCTGCAGCAGTCTATCATCATGTTGTTCGACAAAGAGCGCAGCCATGACCCTGGAATCCAGAATGCCCCAGCACTGCACCTGAAAGTGCACTCCCTCTCCACCGCCAGACATGGTTCCTGCACAGATCAAACTGCAACAGGTTCTGGCTGTATTTCCACCTGTGAAGTTTAAATAAGGCCATATTCCCGCCCTTTGCCATCATTGGACCATTTTAAAAATGCTGAGCACAGCTTAGCAGTGCACAAACCTGCTTAGCTGAGCTGACTGCTGCTTAGAATTAACATCTGAGCAATGCTCAAACCAGCTGAGCAGAGCTAAGGAAATGCTAAGCATTGCTCAGTTTTCATTTAAGAAAATTTCAGAATTGCAAATTAATTAATCATTACTGACATATTATTAAGTGTATATGATTTGCTTTACATGACGTCCCCCTATGTGCTCTTATTACATTACCCTGGGGTGTGACTATACTGTATGGGACACTGGTATGTACATGGGTGATTTCACATTTTTATCCACTGCCACTTCCATTTTGGACCAGCTACACTCCCCTGGTTAACAAATATCAATTACTATATAATTTAAAAATAAAAGTAATTTTAACAATGCTTTCCCATGTAAAAATGAAGGTCCTGGCTTGGTACTTAAACTGTGAATTGCTGCATGCAAAGACAGAACTCTAACCACTACACTATCTCACTGGTGAGAATTTTGGCTTTACATGTGTATTTAGCTCCTATGAGATGTTTAAGCAATGTTGTACTGAAGACTGTAATGTGCAAACCCACTCAGCTACGCTTAAACTTAACTTATAATGGAAAAAAATGTTTAATACCAGCACTTTAATTTCATGTATTAATAATAATAGTGATTCATATTTGGTAATGCATTACGTGTCATTCTATCCACTTTCCAAGTCTGTATGTGCAATATCAGGATTGAAGTCACTACATAATGGCATAAATTTGAGTTTCAGACTTCTAATCCTTCAGAAAATGTTATGTTAATGCAAATCCTGATCCTCTATCAACTGTCTAAGTTTATGTGAGATGTACTAAAAATAGGTCCCTATTTTTGGACCTTTGCCCCCCCATTTGGTTTCCCTTTGTTCGGAGTTTGGCCACTAAGAGGTTTACTGGCATGGCTGTGTCTCTGAGGACACATTTGTACTGTAAAGTGCCCGCACTTTCACAATGCAGGGGGTGTGTGACAGTACCTGTCACACACCCCCTGCATTTATTTTGATTTTTAATAAGTCTTTCAGTGTCAGTTTTTCTTAGCTGCTTTCAGCCCTTATAACATGCTGTACAGCACTTTGTGAGTGCAGGGGGCATGTTGGATCTCCGAGCACTATTGCACCACACCCTCTGCACTCATTCAGTGTTTGTGTCTGCAGATCCATTCTCAGCAGCACACCTTCATGAATATGTAAGGTGCACTGCTGAGCCGGCTATGTGGATGCGAACACCATTCACTCCGTGTAGGAATAACACTATTCCTACACTGAGTTTATTGAATCCTGGGGTCTGTTTCTTCCTGTAATAAATATGACATTTAATTAATCTTTAATAACTATTAGGACCAAGAAAGTCTTGTGTTAGTGTATTTTCTGACCTGCTGCTTTGAAAGTAAAGTACTCAGTTTTGAAGATGGAGACAGGGATTTGGGATGAACCCTGGTATTCAGACAGATGGCCTATGAAGAAAACACACAGGATCATTACACTTCTGCAAAAATCAAAACGGAGGCATGACAGCTCAAACTAAAGCATGTATTCTAATCCTTAGGCATGCCAATGGTCAAATATATGGCCAATGGCATGGAAAAGTGTTGCAAAATTATAAAATTCAAAGTTTATTTTTTGGGTAGATCTTGGCCATTTAAGTATAGGGCAGTGGAGTGCAAACAGGATTGTGCCGAAAATGAAGAAAAAATGTGAAAAGGCAGTTTTAAGTGAAATCTGCATTTTTCCCATTATAGTCTATGGCATGCAGAATCAAAACAACAGCAGGGAGCAGTGGTTGCTAAGGGGAAAGGCTCTGGTGTAGTGCTGTAACTAGGGACTAAGGCAGTGGGGTATGCTAATGAGGGAAATTTACTGAATCAAATAAAGAAGACAAGTGCCAAACTGTGCCTAACCATGTATGAGCTATAAGGCAGTGGTGTAAGAAGAAGAAGAAGCAGCTGACATGAAAAGGTTGTGTGCCATGCTTGGTGAAAGCACATTGGAGCTCCACAGCTCACATTTGAACTTAGCTAAGCACAGCTAAGCAAGGGTGTATGTCTGAGACTGTACTGACTTATTCCATAAAATAAACAAAAAAACCTGGAAATAGCAGGACTGCTTACATTTGTGCACCGGATTTGCACTGCGCACCTTGGGCTTATAAGGGGTGAAAATGGGAACGGAAGAAAGGAAAAAAAGGAAAATAGCAGAATAAAAGCAACCAAGTACTAATAAAATAGCAAGCATGTGGAATGTATCATAGCCAGCCAATCATACAGGCAGCATCTGCAGCACAACAGTATAAACTGCGCAAACACCTTTCAGTCCGGTTTTCCCACAAACCATGTACCACTGGTGTGCACATGCGGGGGAATTTTAACCAAAAATGTTAGGGGCTGCCATTGCTTTGATCCATCAGTATGTGCTAGAGGCTAAGGGTGGTGAGGAGGATAATGCTGACAACTGCCCCAGACTGAGGAGGAGGAAGAGAAGAATGTTCAAACCCAGGGTAACTTACCAGGGGCTACATGATCTGGAGATAGTAGAGCGCTACAGGGAGAACAAAGACATACTTCAGCAAATCATCGAGCTGTGCCAGCCTCATCTCAAACCCAGAGCCAACAGAGGGGAACCCATCCCAGTGGATACCAAGGTATGTGTAGCCTTAAGAATACTAGCTACCGGTACTTTCCAAAGACCTACTGGGGACATGATGGGGGTCTTACAGGCATCTGCATCCAGGGTACTCCACCAGTTCCTGGATGCCATGCTACCACATGCTGGTGAGCACATTTACTTCCCCAACACCCGTGAGGAGAGGACATGTAATATGCATCTCTTCCACCATGTAGCAGAATACCTGAAGGTACTGGGTGCGATATGACTGCATGCACATCCACATCAAAGCACCAACCGATGAACAGAGTAGAGTCTACATAAATCGCAAGGGCTTCCCCTCCATCAACTGCCAGGTCATGTGCAATGCCCAGGGAATTATCATGAATGTGTGTGCTGGAACCCTGGAAGCTATCACAACTCCCACATCTGGCATTCATCACAGCTGTACCAGGCATTTGCCAGTGTGGACATCCCGTAATGGCCATCTGGTGGGGGATGCTGGCTATGCACTGGAGCCTTGGATGATGACAACCATCAGAAATGTACACACACCCACTCAAGAACACCATAATGAGGCACACACACAAACCAGGATCATTATAGAGCATGTGTTTGGGATGCTCAATTCACAGCTCCACTGCCTTGACATATCTGGTGAAGCTTTGCAGTACTCTCAAGCCACATGTGCACACATGTTCATAGTATGCCCCATGCTACACAATATGATCCTGTGGAAACAGATGCAGCAGGAACAGCACGGGGAAGGACCACACAGCCCCCCACCATTGCCAAGGTCCCCACAGGCACAGAGGGACTCAGAGGAGGAAGGCCCTGAGCCTGCTCCTGTAGGCAAATGGAGGTGTGCCCAGGAACTAACACCTCTTTCTGACTCACACACACAGTAAAATGGATGACACACAAATCACATTAACTGTAACTTACCATGTATATTCAGTGTACTGTGTGCATCCAACATAGGCAGCTGTCAAGCACTGTCCTCACAATTGCCGCAGGAACAAAGTAAGTCAATCTTCTTAACAATAAATGAATGGATTAGTATGTTCTGGAGGTATATCTATGGTATTGCTGTATGCATGCAATGGAATGGGGTGACCTACTGGGATAGCAGCTGACAACTGACAGTTATGTGGGACACCAAGAAATGTCTGCACAATACTGGCTTCCCCACATTATGCAGTATTATTCAAGGTGACAAATCCCACTGCAGTATATGTGGGGGGCCAACTAGATCATAGGTGACATGCATGGATGTCAATGTGGAGATCCCCTACTCACCCCTCAGACTCACCCAGGAAGTCAGCCATAGAAAATGATAAAGGAATGTCTGGCAAAGACCCACAAATGGTGACAATGATGGAATACTCCCTTACAGACTTATACAGTGATATCACAGTAGGCCTTGCATTTGCAGTAAGGCTCTAAACGGTAAGAAGTCTGAAACTCAATTGTATGCCCATTACAATCTAACCTATCATCTCTAGTGATATGCCTCTATTCTCCGTGACAGGGTACAATGCTATACTAAATGGAACCAAAATGTAAAGCCAAATGTCAGCACAGTCTGTGCAAATGTGTACCATTGACAGGTGTGCTCCCCCACACCCATATTCCCATAGAAATGCAGTAACGTGTAAGTTTGTAGGGTAATAGCAGCAAAGCACACATTGCCAGGGCTGTTCCAATCAACATGATAACTTGTTGCATGTCCACGATATGCAGGGGTCATTGAACAATGCATATGTGTGGGGAATGCTGTTAGGATGTGGCCAACATCTTCTCACAGCTGTTATGTCCTAGTGGCCTAGGTACAGTACTGGGGTAGATAGGGCCATGTTCCATGAACTGCAGTCCCAACTATCTTGCATGTCAGATACACCTATGGTGGGAGTTGTACACACTGTCCAGATATCAATATCCATTACAGCCAGAAAGCTGGACAGGTCATGTACAGGGGGCACATATATGAACAGTACACAGGTTGGAGTAGCCTACACAGTGCTTACCATACCTCCCAACTGTACAGACCTTTTGCAGAATGTACAGAGGTTTGCATCATCTTTGTGGTGTCTTTATTCTGAAATAGTCGCTGTCTGGCAAATCACTGGCAAACCATGAAAGTCTAAGGTCAGAAAATAATGATGGATTGCAGTATCTCAGACTTCATACCCTATAGAAAAACGTGTGCTAATGCAAAACCTGTTATTGTATCATCCTTCTAGGTTTGTAAGGCCAGTAGTTACAATGACCCCTATATGTAGGTCAATTACTCATGGCTTTGTCCAGATGCCTGGCTCACATACGTAGAGAGGTATGGTGCTTAGTAGCACAGCAGTGTGTTCTGTCACTTACCATTGTTACCCTGGGGGGTCTGTTGCCTGGCAGTCTGGGAACATATGAGTGACAGAATGCACTGCCTTTCTACAGATGGACTTCATCAGTCTCACATGGCCTACTGGCCTCTGGCAAAGGCCCATGCCTCACCCATGGTGCCTTTGTAGGGAATATCATGGAGTCCATATTACCAACATAATGCAGTCAACAAAATAGAATGTTAGGCCATGCTGCTAAATGCTAGTAGCATACCTCTCAACCATGTAGAGGAAGAAATCTGGACAAAGCCATACATAATGATGGGATAATGGCCCAACTATAGAAACACATTTGAAATATTACTTTCATAATGTTAGAAAGTTGAAAGAATAACAAAGGGTGTGTGTAGTAGCATGGATGTCATGAATGGTGTGAAGTCTAATGTTCTGTCATTATTCCCTGACTGCAACACTGAGTGATTGGCAACAAATGTGCTAGAAAACCACAATGTTAAGGGAAACCAACCAGATATATCAGGCATGAATCTGGATAATATGTGAGAATCTGTACAGTTGACAGGTATGACCACACCAGGATATGACCTTTCAGGTAAGAAGAATACTGCACAACCAGGAGATCCCCAGCCAGTATATCACCAAGGTGCTGGACCTTTTACACAGCTTCATCAGTCAATCAGCTGTAGCCACACCACCCAAGTGACTGGATTGTGCAAGAATGTTTAGCCTTTCCCTCATAATATAAGTCTGTGCATCATCCATCTTGTATTTCTCTGGTAAATAACTGTGATGATCTGATTATATCTGTCAGTAGGTAATGACACAATACAGTATAGTGTCAAACATTACATATGTCAGAAAATGTCTGCTAAAACAAACCCTGTAACTCAAGCAATTTATACATTGATAAGAGCAATAGTTACAGTACCCTCCCTATGTTTGGCCCATTGTTTCCCCATATTGGCAGCCTATCACCAGATATCTTGCACAAATAGGTTGCAAGGTATGGCTGTAGCACACAGCACCCTGGACTGGAGTACAACTATCCCTGAAATTGATTCCTACACTTACTATGGAAGGTCATACTGATCATGCTCCTACACGTAGAGAAGTGAAGCCCATGTCTGAAGCCACATCAGACTTATATATATATATATATATATATATATATATATATATATATATATATATATATATATATATATATCTGTATTGTGCAAATGTATTTGCATATACACAGCTATGTATACCTAACTGTCTCCACAAACACACATCAGACAGGATTACCCACAGCCAGCTGTAGGTGGCACATATGTGGTATATCTGCATCTGTTGTGTGTGATACACACACATATATATGGGCAACATATTACAATATGTCAAGCATACACACACAGAGACATGGGGAAGAGAGGGACAGACAGTGATAGAGTCAGACACATAGGGGGAGATATACAGAGAGTGAGTCATACACAGGTAGACCCTGAATGGCATAAAGTGATGTCCTACTGCAGACAGTTGCATACCAGCTGTAACCACTGCTACATACCAGCATGAAGATGAGATTCATTGTCTGATGGTACTGAGGTGGGGGTTGGAATATCATATCACCTACCTTTGTGTGTGTGTGTGTGTGTGTGTGTGTGTGTGTGTGTGTGTGTGTGTGTGTGTGTGTGTGTGTGTGTGTGTGTGTGTAGGTCTAAGTATTATGATGCCTTACCCACCCACTACACTTCCCATTGCCCTACTTTACAAGATCTGCTAATGTCATTCACTGTAGAAGTACCATTAGACTGCCCTCTGGCCTATAAGCTCTGTGGTGCATGTGATAACTGCATAACACTATAGTACCAATAACTGTTTAAGTTGGGATTCTAGTCTCAGTTCTGGCAGATGTAAAAGTGTGTGTGTTTGTAGGTTAAAGATTTTGAGCCCAGTCACACCCAATACACTTCCCATTGACCTACTTTAGCAGTCCTGCTGGTGTCAGTCACCTTAGAAGCACCTTTGGGCAGCCCACAGTCCTACAAGTTCTGTAGCATGTGTGATAATTGTGTAACACTATAATACAAATAACTAGTTAGGTAGGGGCTTTAATCTCAGTCCTGGCAAATGTAAAAGTGTGTGTGTGTTTGTAGGTTAAAGATTTTGAACCCAATCACACCCAATACACTTCCCAATGCCCTACTTTTGCAGTACTGCTGATGTCAGTCACCTTAGAAGTACCTTTGGGTAGCCCACAGCCTTACAAGCTCTGTGGCGAGTGCGATAATTGTGTAACACTATAGTGCAAATAACTAGTTAGGTAGGGGTTCTAATCTCAGTCCTGGCAAATGTAGAAGTGTGTTTGTTTGTTTGTAGGTTAAAGATTTTGAAACCAGTCACACTCAGTACACTTCCTACTGTCCTACTTTAGCAGTCCTGCTGATGTCAGTCACTTTAGAAGTACCTTTGGGTAGCCCACAGCCCTACAAGCGCTGTGGTGCATGTGATAATTGTGTAACACTATAGTACAAATAACTACTCAGGCAGATGTTCTAATCTCAGTCCTGGCAATTGTGTGTGTGTGTGTGTGTGTGTGTGTGTGTGTGTGTGTGTGTGTGTGTGTGAGAACAGTATCCTGGGTGGGTGTGTTTGGGTGAGAACCATATTTATTGGGGTGGTTTTGCAATTTTTTGTTGTGGTCCACGTCACAATGTCCACTTTACAAGGCCCACTGTTGTCATCCACTGTAGAGGTAGCTATAGACACCTGCAGCCCTATAAGCTCTGTGCCAAGTGCAATAACTATGTAACAGTATGGAATAAATAACAAGATAGGTGGGCCTTCTAATCATTGGATACCATTCCCCACTTAGGAATCATAGACAAACACACTCAGCAAGGCATCAACCCCTATATCACTAGGTGGCTTGCAAACTGGCTCACAGATAGAACCCATGGTGTGAAAGCAGCGAACTCCATGTCAGACTGCCGACCAGTCATGAGTGGAGTTCCACAGGTTTGGTCCTGGGTCCCCTCATGTTCGATATCTATCAATATCTGAAGTCCAGCCCAACATGAAGAGACTCTGGCTGACAATGTTTGCAGATGACTGCAAGGTGGTTGCTATTATTACCTCTCCAAGTGATGTTGACATCCTGCAGAAAGGCCTCACTGAGATCTACGACTGGTGTCTGAACTCTGGACTTAAGCCCAATGTCAGAAAATTTGCCACCATCCCCTTTGGGAACAACTTCGTTCCCATGAATCACCGCATCGATGGTAATCCACTGAACACTGAAGTTGTTATAAGAAAACTGGGAACACAGGTTGACAGCTAGCTCTCTGTTGACCACCACAGTGCCACTGTGTTCAGAAAGTCCTTCGCTGTGGCACATCTCATTAATAAGGGTGTTGCACCCAGGAAGTAAGAGGTCATTGTCTCCCTCTACTCTCCCTCATTAGGCCAATCAATGAGTACAATGGCCCATTTGGCATATACCTCACTGGACACCTGCAACAACTGGAGAGGCTGCAAAAGTACCTCACAAAGATGATCCTAGACCTTAAACAATTGTACTATATGGACAGACTCCAATAACATCAACTATTCTCTGCCTCATATTTGCTACTTAGAGGCGATCTCTGCTTGACTTACAAAGCCATGTCTGACCCAGCTCTGTCTGGAATGCTACATCTAAAGAACCCAATCTGTCCGCACCACATGCCCCAAAGACCTCAACCTCATTTCCACAATCAACAGAACATGCTTGAGGGACAGGTTCATAACCCAGAGACTGCCCATGCTATGGAATAGACTTCACATACATGTCAAGCAGAGCACCTCACTGGCCCTCTTCAAGAGAAATATGGATGAGTGGATGGGGAATAAAAATCCCACCCTGGGGATCACTCCAGTGGCTATACTCATTAGACACACTGGGGACTAATGTCAGGTGGCACAATGCCAGGATAATCCTATGGGCTAGGCTTGTAAAGGCTCCATGGCCATTCACCTAGTATACACCTATGAACTTATGGATCTCAGTACTGGTAAATGTGTGTGTGTGCATTAGTGTGTATAAAAGTGTTTGTGAGTATGTAAACATGTAGGTGAAAATAGCTTGAGGCTCTTCTCACCCAGTACACCTCCCATTGCCATACTTTACAAGGGCTGGTGATGTTTTTCACCTTAGAAGTACCTTGGGACAACAGAAACAACCTTCTGCCAACAGAAACAGTGTTCTCTGTGTGTTTGGTAAACAAAGTATCCTCTGGGGGTGTGGGTTTCACCAATCTGAGGTGTGTTCCACCCACTACACTTACCATTGCCCATTTTACAAGGGTTGCTGATGTCAATCACCATAGACTTACCTGTATACACCTCTCAGCCCTATAAGTTCTGTGGCACATGCAATAACTGTTGCACAGACCTGGTAAATGTGTACATATACAGCTGTACCTCAGCTATAACATGGTAGATGTGTTACCACTCTGCCATACCCCTCATTGGCAATATCTGCAGGGTCACATCCTGCTGACACACAGACACCTAGAACACAAAAAGAATACAGCATGTGAGACTACATTCAGTCAGCATTACTAACACTGATAATGCATCATGTTCATAGGTTCATAGGTTGGTACTAGGCTATCAGCCCTAGGGCCTATACAAGCCTAGCCATAACAATTCCCTGGCTATTTCTTCCCACATTATTTACTTTCCTGGACCCCTGTCTAGCAGGGCGACTGATGTGATCCCTGGGGTGTATTTCCTTTCTCCCATCCAATCGTCAAGGTTCCTCTTGAAGAGGTCCATAGAGGCACTCTGCTTGACATGTATGGGCAATCTATTCCAGAGTCTGGGGAGTCTCTGGGTCAGGAACCTATCCCTCCAGCATGTTTTGTTTATTGTGATGACAAGGTTTAGATCCCTGGAGCGTGTAGCTCTGATGTCTGAAAAGGTACCCACACTCTGAAGTGCCAGCTAACAGAACCTCACACAGCATTACATAGCTAAACTGTACTTAAGTCACCCTGTGTATCAGAACCATATTAGCATGTCCGGTGGTATGGATGACAGGGATGTGGCACAGGTATCATCATATCCACAGGGTGTTGTGTGGGTTTGCTAGAGCTCTATACTGGGCCATACAGTTGACATCATGTGTGTGTGTTTGTAGGAGTGTTCAATGAATGGGCCATGCAGACATGGTGTGTGTGTGTGTGTGTGTGTGTGTGTGTGTGTGTGTGTGTGTGTGTGTGTGTGTGTGTGTGTGTGAGTGTGTGTGTGCTTGTGTGTGTGTGTTTGTGTGCCTGGATGTGACCTGGGTGTGATGGTGATATGTTTGTGTTTGTATGCACACAGTCATGCCATGTGGCTTCCCTACACAGGGGTATGTTGGACAGCTGTGGACCATACGTGGCAGGGTGTACAGTTCATCATCTCTGGCCATGGACACGTGAACTGGTCTTTCCAGGGGTCTCACTGGCACCACCAGGCCCAAGGCCAGATGCAGTACAACTCCCTGATGGTGACTGCTGTCTGCTGGATCTATGTCCCTGATGGGACTGGCCAGGACCATGTGCCCATGGCCTGCTCCATTGTGGTGTGGACAGCACCTGCCCTTCAGTACTGCTGGTTGGACTGCCACTACAGGAATGTGAAGGTGCACAGCCACATAGAATCTCAGCTGATTTTGGTGCTAACCTAAATCCATGTGGCCGATGCCCATCTCCCACCACACACTGCAGCACAGTCATTTCATGGTCAAGGATTGGCAAGGTCTCACCACGTCATCTATTCCTGACCTCAGTATTTTGACTTGTGGCCTCAACAAGGTCATGTATGTCATCACGTAAGCCAGGAAGAGTTGCATACAAGACCATGAGTATTTGTCTGGTGTTGCATTCACTACGTGCCTGTGCATCCATGGCAGCCCAATACATGTGTCTGGTGACACCTGCTGTGGCACTTTGGGCAACAGTCCTCCTTTGAACACCCCTGTCCATCTGCCTGTGTGGGACCTCGCCTCCACTCTGGCTATAGCTAGTGTCTACACTCACACTTGCCATAGTCACCACACTAGCCACCTCCTGCCAACTGCCCATTATCTGTGACTGCTGGGGATGGGGTATTTATGGGCATTGTGATTGTGTGCGGGGACATTCTGGATGACTGTGGGATGCCAACCGATGGCACAGATTTAGCCTTTGACAACTCCACCTGTACCTCACTAGGACCACCATCATGGTCAGAGTCTGGAGAGACACTGACATCAGATTCTGAGTGGGAAGGACCACGTTGTCCATCTGTGAGGGGAAGACAACATATGTACATTAATACTTGCACTATAAGGTTTGCTGGTACACACACACACACACACACACACACACACACACACACACACACACACACACACACACACACACACAGACACATACAGGTGAGGTAGTACAAAGGCATTACACAGACCTCACAATAGCCAACTGGTAACATTCACAACACACAGTCAGACCACAACATACACAGTCTGGACAGGCCCTCAACATCATGCAGTATAGCCCTTTCCACTTAATGTTACTACTAATATACACCTCTGGGATATGTGAGTAGTGTTAGCAGATGGGTCTTCACCTAGCGCACACTGCACCCATGTACATATTGCTGTTTACCTGTATAGCACAGTGGCAACTCCTACAGAACATATCTCTCAACTGTACAGAGTTTCGCTGAATGTCTAGATGTGTGGCTCATATTTTTGGTCTGCTCCTCATAAATCCTGTGTTTGTCTGATACATTACTGGAATGATCTCTGGATTTGTGGCACTAATTAATGACACAATTTGAGTTGCAGACCTCAAAACCTGCAGTGAATGTATGTTAAAACAAATCCAGTTACTCTAACAATTTTCTAAGCTTACAGTGGATATAATAAGCGTACACACCCCTGTTAACATGCCAGGTTTTTGTGATATATAACATGAGACCACAGAAATCATGTCATAACTTTTATCACCTTTAATGTGACCTGTGCAACCCAACTGAAGAACATACACATCGATTACGGGTAACATATAGTAAATGAAATATGTACAATAGGCTGGTTACATGAGTGTGCACACCCTTAAACTAATACTTTGTTAAAGCACCTTTTGATTTAATTACAGCACTTAGTCCTCTTGGGAAGGTGTCTATCAGCATGGCACATTTTGATTTGCCAGTATATGCACACTCTCCCTTGCAAAAGCCCTCCAACTCTGTCATATTGCGAAGGCATCTCTTGTGCCCAGCCCTCTTCAGGTCACCCCACAGATTTTCTATTGGATGTAGGTGTGGTCTCTGGCTGGGCCAGTCCAGAATGTTGAATGTCTTCTGGTGAATCCATTCTTTTGTTGATTTGGATGTATGGTTTGGGTCATTGTCATGTGGAAAGGTGGAATTCTTCTCCATCTACAGCTATCTAGCTAACACCTGAAGAATTTGGGCCAAAAGGGACTGGTATTTGGAACTGTTCATAATCCCCTCCAACTTGGCTAAAGTCCCAGTTCCAGCTTATGAACAGCAACCCCAAAGCAGGACACTTCCATCACCATGCTTCACTGTGGGGATGGTGTTTTTTTGGTGATGCCCAATGTCGTTATTGCGCCAAACAAACCTTTTGGAATTGTGGACAAAAAGTTCAAACTTGGTCTCATTAGACCATAACACATTTTTCCACATGCTTTTTGGAGACTTGTATTGTTTTTCAGAATTTAGCCAGGCCTGGATGTTGTTTGGTGTGAAAAATTGCTTCCATCTTCCAACCCTACCCCATAGGCAAGACATATGGAGAATACAGGAGATTGCTGTCACATGTAGTACACAACCGGTACTTGCCAGACATTCCTGCAACTCCTTTTGTGTTGCTCTAGGTCTCCTGGCAGCCTCCCTGACCAGTTTTGGTCTTGTCTTCTCATCAAATTTGGAGGGATGTCCACTTCTTCGTAATGTCACTGCTGTCCCATATTTTATCCACCTTTTTATGGCTGTCTTCACCGTGTTTCATGGTACATGCAATGCTGTGGAAAAGTTTTTGTACCCTTCTCTGGGCATGAGATCCCTTTGAAGCTTTGTAAGCTCTCTGTGAACCATGGCTGTTGCTGTAGCAGGCAACTGAGTAAATGTCTGGAAAAGCCTACTAGGACAGCTGACCATTATTCATTGTTAATCAAAGAGTCTCTGTAATTGATGGTTGGTGTGTACCCAAGAAGACGTAATGCTGTAATTAAATCAAAAGCTGCTTCAACAAAGTATTAGCTTCAGGCTGTGCACGCTTATGCATCTAGCTTATTGTATGTGTTTTATTTTCATACTTATTCCCCTAACAGATTTGTTTATCAATTGAATTGTACAGGTTATAGGTCACATTAAAGATGGGAAGAGTTGTGAAATGTTTTATTGTGGTCTCATTTTTGTATGTCACAAATACCTGTCATTTTAACAGGGGTGTGTACACTTTTTATATGCACTGTATAAGAGTAGTTTTCAAAAATGTCCCTAGTTTTGTCCCTTTATCCCCCATTTTGTCAGTCTTTGTCCAGTTTTCTTGCACTGACAGGTTGTGAGGCATGCTACAGATATGTTACACCTCCTGCAAATAGGATGACCACTCTGATGCGATGCAGTTAATCCCACCCCAAGTGAACATGCACATAACCCAACATGGCTAAGAGTAACAACTGTGTGCATGGTAAATGCATGATCTTAACATGCCTGGCATATTGGTGAGCCACAACAGGACAATACCATACTCATGGGCTTCAGGCTGCTGTCCCACATCCAGACCAGAGGTACCTATGTAGTTGTGGGGGAGAGGTATTGTCAGCAGACTCACATGTGGCATTGGTACAAGATGAACGCTACTTTTCTGCACATGTACGGTACAAGCTCTGATACTACACAATTTGCTGTCCTTCACCATAGATGTGCATTTGTGTGCATCACAAAACCCCACCAACAAATGCCGTTTGACCTGACATATGCATCTAGATACTCTACGGAAGCCACAATGACTACTACAGTATTCAATTGATGTGCACTGGAGAATTACCTGGATGATCCTCGCCTGTTGTCCGGGTGCCACCCACCTCCACTACTTGTGTGTGTTGGCTTTGCTGGCATGTGGTGGCTGCCCCAAGGTTGGCAAGGAACACTTCCATTTGTGTAAATGGGGCCTGCATAGCAGGACCCCCTCCTGTGGTGGAACGGTCCCTGGCCATGGCAGCAGCCCTTTGTCAGGCATGTGGTATCAGGTCAGTCGCCCGATGCCTGACCTGATCATATGTGCGTCCATGGCAGCCTAAGTTGTTTACTCTGTGGACAAGCTCATCCCACAAGGCAATCCACTCCCACATATTCTGTTGGCCACAGCCAAACATCACCCCATGGTGGTTGATTATCATCTCAGTGATGGCTGCAATTTCAGCTGCAGTGCATGCTGGCTGCCTTGCATGCTGCATTTCACCTGGAAGACATAAACAGGGAAAGACATCACAGGACACCATACATTGGTCAATGTTATTTACACAACCTACACATCAACATTGACTAGCATTAGCCACCACTTACGACCACATCATACCCCTGTCATCTATCAGCACAGTATGAGCTTACATTGCACTACTGGTCTTGATGTGTAATGTTCCCCCCAGTGAGGGCCAGTAAATTGCATAATCCACCACTCATCATTCACCTTTGTGTAGAGGGATGACAGTGGCCATCTTCCTTGCAGATGGGATGTCAATGGTGCTCAGGCTTTGCTTGCATACAGTGTGTAATGGAGCCGGGAGCATTTGCCTGAGTTCATGTAGGATGCATTCTGGGATGTTATCAGCTCCCATGGAGACATACATTTGTTACCTTTGATTAGGCATTATGAACCTGCTCCCTGATGATGAGCGGAAAGGTGTGGGTGCTGTGCATATCCATCTATACTGATGGTGGGATGGGAGGGTGATGTTTTCCCTTAACCTGTCTGCAGCAGGTTGGCTATAGCTATGCTGTGTGTGTGTGTGTGTGTGTGTGTGTGTGTGTGTGTGTGTGTGTGTGTGTGTGTGTGTGTGTGTGTGTGTGGTGTGACTGACCACTTGTACATGGTGTGTTGGGTTGTTGTTTCTGAGATTGAAGACGTGTGAAGACAGCCTTGTGATTGGCCTTGGTGGATGTTTCTGATTTGTATTCGTAGTTAGCCTTACAGTAATTCACCTGTGACCTCATATATTTGTTCAGACACAGGCTGACATGCTTCCTAGTTGGTGCCTGCTCCTACTTGGCCCTGTACAGCCAATATAGCGACCAATTATGTGGTTTGTGTATTGCTGCTATCCAGCAAAGGAGATTACTCTACCTTGGTGAAGGCAGGTTTTATGAGTCAGGTATTGCTGAGTCCATATAGCTATGTAGGTGCTCATATAGCTGTTTGTAGTTGGCATGGACTCAAGGTCATAACACAGTTGGACAACTCTCCATTTTCAGAGAAAAGCTCCAATAGACAATATTACAAATAGACAATATTACAAAGATTACACATCAAGTTGGTTACATAGAAAATATAAGACAAAGAGTTATAAACAATGTTTTAGTATTGTTCCCAAAGGGACTCACAGTTTACATGGTCAGACACATTAAAGCAACACTCATCAGACAGGTAAAATACATAGTTGAGTTAAGATATTATTCAGATATGATTTCATTTTATAGCTTAATCAGGGTTGGTACATGGATAAAGCCAGTTCACTTTGAAATACTGTTTGATGCTTTTTTTGAAGAGACTTATGGAGACTTGAAGTATTATATGGTTTGGCAGAGAATTCCAGATTTTGCCAACAAAGGTGGCAAACAGGGATTCACCAGCTGAGTTATTAGCTTTGTAGGTTTGGACCAATAGTTTGTTGGCAGATCATAGTGACCTCAAGTTGTTGTATGGCTTTATAATATTTATGAGTGAGGGGGTAAGCTCAGGGTGGTAAAGAATTATGTGCACTATTAAGAGTTGGTTTAGTTGAATGAAGCTGGGAAGTTCTAGCCACTATAGTTGTTTCAGGTTGTGACAGTGATGGGTTCTATAGGTGGAGCCAGTGGTGAATCTGGCAATATGGTTATAATTATGGGAGAGCTTATGCAGTTCAGATTTATTTAGGTTTGAGAGTACAGGAGAGGCATAAATAAGAGTAGAGAGTAGAAGTGACTGGGCAATTGCAATTCTAGCCAGTGGGGTTAAAAATTACTTGTTTCTGTACAGAGATCCAAGTTTCTTATTGTTGGTCTGTATGGTTTTGTTGACCTATAGGTTAAATTTAAGATTATTATTTATAATAACCCCTAGAAGCTGCATATGGGTATCTGGGGAGATAGTGGTACCATTGTTGGATGTAACAGTGAATGAAAATGGGGTGGATCTACTAGTGGGGCTGAAGAGCAGAAATTTAGTTTTATTGGGGTTCAGCAGTAGATGTTGGTTGGAGAGCCAGTTTTCAATAGTGTTAAACGTGTTTTGGGTTAAGATTTGCAGGTCGGATGTGGAGGTGGCTGAGCAGATGAGAGTGGAATCATCTGCATATTGAATGCAGGTGGCTTTAGAGATAGCAGTGGGGAGGTTGTTGATGAAAATAGAGAAGAGTAGTGGTCCTAGTATGGAGCCTTGTGGGACATCAAGAGTGAGAGGTAGCTGGCTGGATAATTTGCCCTGTCATAATACAGCCTGTTGTCTGCCAGTCAGGTAGGACTGGAACCACTGGATTGTGTGCTTGTTCAGAGAAATTTACTTTAGAGAGAGAATGAGGAGTTCATGGCTGACCATATCAAAGGCTTTTGATAGGTCAAGAAAGAGGGCAGAGGATATCCTATTGTCATTTCTGTTTTGGTTTATGGCATTAGTAAAGAAAAGGAGGGCAGAGGTGGTGCTGTGATGTGGCCTGAAACCATGCTGGGAGTTGGACAGTAGGTCATTCTGTATAAGGTATTGCATTAGTTGCTTGGTATGCATTTCTCCATTATTTTGTCTAGTGGGGAAAGAATGGCAGTGGGTCTATAATTGGATAATTCAGTGGAACTTCCACCTTTATGGAGTGGGATGATGTGGGATATTTTCCATAGGGAGGGGATAGCACCTTCAGACAAGGTTCTATTGATCAGTATAGATATGGGGTATGCAATAGCCTCTGCAGCTATTTGTTGGTACTCTGCAGGGAGGAGGTCGGCAGAGAGGGTAGTATGTTTTAGTTTTTTTAACAGTGTTTTGATAAAGGTGGTGGAGACAGGCTGGAAGCTAAATTGGGGATGGTTACAGGGCAGATTGGAGCTGGGGTTGAAATTATGGGTGAGGTTTGCAGGGGTTGGGGTGGTAAACTGACCTGGATGAAGCAGCTGATTTAAGCCTGCCCAGAACTTTTTAGGGTTGTTTTGATATTTATTTAGGATGTTTTGGTAGTAGCTGTTTTATCTAGTAGGATTGATTTTTTGTTTCATTTCTGAGTTGGCGGTATTTTAAACGGTCAAGTGGGGCTTTAGTTTACCACCAGCAGGCCCAGGTTCTGTTTCTAGTTTTGATTTTTGATTTGGTCTCCTTTGTGTGCCATGGCGTTGGATATGATTTAGTTTTTATAGTATGTGCTAGAGCATGGAAATCAAGGATACTTAGGAATTTAGTGTTAAAATATGCTATGACAACTTCTAATGATATATTTTTTAGTTTTGACCAGTCAACTGCCTTTAATTCATTTAAGAAAATATCAGGGTTGAAGTTCTTCCTGTTTCTAAGTGTTTTGTATTTGGTCTGGTGGGGGGGTGCCTGCTTTGTGTTTTATGACATAGGTTAGTAGATGATCACTAAGTTCATCAGGAAGAGTCCCGGCTGTATACAGTTGGGGTTGGTTATTGACTAAAATCCAGTCTAGGATACTTTTCCTATTAGTTGGTTTATTGATCCTAGTGGGAGAGGTTATAATCTGCTTAAACCCGGATAAGTTTATAGGTGTGATAGGGGGTTCAGAGGAGCAGGAGTGCCAATTTGGTATTAAAGTCACCAAGAACTATGGTTCCTTGGGGATAGGTAGTGGATAGCCAATAGAGGATATCCTCTAGGGTAGTTATATTGTTACCTGGTGGAATGTAGGCATAGACGATGTACAGGCATTTGATATGGTTAATTTGTAGTTTGGTTATGAGGAGTTCTGCATTTTTGAATTGGGGTGGTTGTATGGTTTCTCTACTAACAGTTAGAGTATTTTTGTACATGACTTCTATCCCACCTCCTTTCTTTGTGGTGCGGCCTAGTCGGTGTATATTATAGCCTGGTGGTAATATCTCATTATCAGTAATAGTTGGTTTAAGCCAGGTTTCTGTAAGACACATAATGTGGGAGTGGGTTGCTAGGAGGGTGTGCAGGTTGGGACTTTTATTGTTAATACTTCTAATATTTAGGTGAAATGCTAGGAGGGAGCTAGTGGGAGTAAATGGGGTAGCTTGACTGTGGGGGTTGTGGTAGGGGAGTGGAGGCTATTGGGTGTAGTTAGGCCAGGGTTGGGATGAATGTCCCCATGTATTATAAGGTTATAATGACAGGATACTCTAAGCTTTAGGATTTTGTTTATTAGTTTTATATAGTCTTTGTCTTTGGGATTGCATTTTGTGGCTTTACATGGATGATATATTGTTGGAGGTGATAGACCAGGTGTCTGGAGGATGGTTAAGTGTGCAGTCTTGTGTGGAAAGTCATGGGAGACTGTTTGAGCTTTTGGGTAGTGGATATGTAGATAAAAGTTTTGCTCATAGGCAGTAAGGTGATAAAATAAAAATAGTAGGGGCAACAGGGTAAGTAGTATTGTTTTGTTTGTTTGCATTATGTAAAGGGGTATTGACAATTGTCAGGGTTGACTCTGCTAACAGGGTTTGTAGGATAGGGAGAGAATGAATTGGCTTGAGAGGGGAGGTTGTTTAGTGATGTGTGAGGCAGTGATTGGTGGTTAACATAAGGGGAGTGGCTTAAAGTAGTATAAATTTAGCACTACCGGGGCGGGTGAGAATTGGGGGCAGGGTAGGGCACTGAGTGAACCCAAGTGCAGCAAGGGTGAGCAGAGCAGAGCTAATACAAACACAAGTTACAAGCCTCTGAAAGGGATTTATTTTATAGAATTCACTTTATATCTTTTAAGTTAGATGCACCAACTAGTTTTCTGTTATATCTTTCAGTTCAGATGCACCAAATAGTTGAATTCAGGGTTTTTTATATGATTTTTCAGTTAAAATACACCAAATTATCCTATGTCTTATACAGGTAAGCACCTTACTTTAATGTATTTAAGTTGTTACTATATCCTGTTAGGTATGCCTAGTCTCACATTTGGTTGCATAAAATTAAGTAATACTAGAGATTTCACTAGTATAATGTTAGGGACACCTCCAGTGCTGTAGACCCAGGGCTTTAAATAAAAATAAATGTTTCACAATATTAACATTATATAAGTAGGTTGCTGAGGGCAGGACAGTTAACTCTCTGTATTACAGTTGCAGCAGTGAGATCCTTTCCTATGTTGCAAGCCTTTCAAGTTGTGGGTAGTTAGGAGGGGTATAGCACCTATTCAGAAAATAGTTTCAATTAAGGAGTGGTTATTAAAAGAAATAAATGCATTTATGGAAAACAACAATAATGGTGAAGTAACAGATATCATACTCTGGGATGCATTAAAAGTTCACATCTTTAGTGGAGTTAAAGTTTGGTATTTTCAAAGGAGAAAGGAATGGGACAAGGAACTTTCTGATTTACAAGCCAAAATAGATAAGTTGAAACTAAGTTTAAAATCAAATGATAAAGCAGTACTTACTGAAATTTCTGAGCTAAACCACAAATATTTAGAAATATTGAATCATAAGGTTGCTATAAGCTTAGAAAATATTAAACTACAGTCATATTCAGTAAACCCCAGGCATTTACATAAACTAGCTATCAGATCCAAACAAATTAGTAAGCAAAATCACACTAATGAAATCAAATACAAGAATAATAACACAGCAAAAAGGACAACTGATTAGGTCAATCAATGACATGCAATCACCACTAGATTCAGACGATGTAACAGATACATTTCTACAAGAAAATATCAAGACTAAACTATCAAAACAACAAAACAGTACCCTAAATAAACAAATAACCTTAGGAGAAGTGAAATAACAAGTTAAAAATCTAAAGGATAATAAAACCCCAGTGTTAGATGGGATAATCCCAGAAATATATAAAATTCTTCCAGAGCACATAATAAAGTTACTATTAAACACATTCTCCTTGGTTAAACAAGACTTAATTCTCCCTCCCTCGTGGAAGTACTCAATAATTTCCCCCACTCTGAAACAAGGTAATGACCCCCAACTATGTGCATCCTATAGACTGATATCATTGTTAAATATCTATTATAAAATTTTCATGTCTATCCTGGCCAAAAGACTAAAGAATATATTACCCAGTCTTATACACTTTCATAAAACTGGCTTTATCTTACATAGAAAAGTGCACGACAATATTATTACGCTAATATCTCTAATAGAAATTGCAAACAAAACCAAGAAACAATTAACTATTATTTGTCTGGATATTGATAAGGCATTTGATTCCCTTAATTGGTCATACTTAAAAAAATATTTAAATAATTTAACTTTACTTCAGATTTCACTAAACTGATATTAAATATTTATAGTGATTCTAAAGTATTTGTTAAGATTGGTTCATGTCTATCATTCCCAGAAAAAATTCATAAGGAACCTAGACAAGGTTTCCCCTCTATCCCTATTATTTTTCACTTTATCAGTGGAACCTTTTGCTTCATTTATTAGAAATAACCCAAATTTCAAAGGATTCAAGTTAATGAGGGATACTGTCCAAACATTCAGCTTTTTGCTGACGATAGTCTACTAACATCCAGTGACATAGAAGGCTCTTTACAACATATCATGAATGCCATAACTCTATTTGTAAAAATGTCAGGGCTCGATTTTAATCAAAATAAAACCAAAACACTTTTAATCAATAAGAAAATAAATAGCAATTTGCAAAAATACAATACATTCAACTGGGAAAATGATAAGATAGATTATCTAGGAATAAGAATTAAGAATAAGTGGAATGAGGCTATTAAATTTAACTTCACTAAACTGGTAGCTATAATCAGTAACTTGACTAAAAAGTGGAACAAAATGTTTTTCACCATGGAAGACAGACTTACATTAATAAAAATGATTTTTTTGCCAAAGATTTTATTTTACATACCAATCATTGATTTTACATCCTCCTAAGAAATTCTTTAAACAAATAGACTCCCTATTACTAACTTTTCTATGGTTCACAAAGAAACCAAGAATAGCCTATAAATGGCATGTTAGAGCCTGGAACAGTAATGGGATTGGCTTTCCCAACATAGAATTATATTACAAATCTGTTATTCTTAACATAATACTACACTGGATTTCATCCATATACACCTCTAGCTGGAAACAGATACATGGAATACATATAACTTCCTCTGAGAACTCAGAAACCCAGTTTAAGGAAACCTTTGGAATTAACAAAATATTTTGGATACTCTGTGAATATTGCTTATTTAATAAGAAATTTAGCCATTTCTCACATGGTATAAACCAAATATTTTATATTTTGAAAAATATAATCGACAATTATAGTTTAAAGAACACCTTTTTCATTACATTTCCCATAGCTTATACACCAGATTGCCTAGATACCTTCAATATCAATAAGATGTGGAATCTTAAAGAGAATAATTTAAAGTTTTGGCACCAGTTTATAGACAATAAGAACATCCAAACAATGAACTTTCACTTAGCCAGATATAATGTCTGTCAAAATTACTGGCTCTGTATTCAATCTTTAAGACAGTTTGTTGAAAATAAAGTGAGAGTGTCAATAAATCTGGAAACTGATATTATACCAAGATTGATACAACTATTCATATGGTGTAGTTCAATGAACACTGAACATAAATTAAGCATATCACCTGTATATAAAATCCTACGAGAAGACTTGATTACTTTTGAGCAAGCTTTTTGGAATTACTCCATAAAGATTAATGGTGAATCTTTATCTAATGATAATAAGAAACAGTTATTAAATTCAATAAAGAACACATCACCATCTTTATATTGGAGACTATATACCTGGAGTTTTATTCATAGAAGTTTTTACACTACACACAGAATTGACCTTAAAACCAAGAGTAATGAAAGCAAATGCTGGAGGTGTGGTGATATTCTTGAAGCCAACTGAGTTCATATGTTCATCAAATGTAGAACTCACACAATACTGGAGTGATTTTAGACATTTCACAAAAGCCCTGTGGTCTGATAACTGTCAGATTACTAGCTGTTTGATATTATTCAATGTCCCTACCCCAAGTGTAATCCCTAGACATCAGTTACCTGTTCTTTGGTTAATTCTAGCTATTGCTCGAAAAATAATTATATTGAACTGAAAAAATAAGCAAGATCTTATGTTTACTGAGTTTATTTCAATAGCAAAATATGTATGTAAAAAATAAATGCAAACTATTTATCAGAGATCATCAAATGTAGCACACAAAAGACTAGCTTGCCAAAAATTGGAGAGATTGCTAGATAAATATTGATTACCTTTCTTGGATAAAACAAATATTTCTCATGGATGTTTGTATATAGTGTATACTGTTATTATGTTGACTTCCGCAGTGGTGCAGCATTAGCGTTGTTGCATCACAGCAAGAGGTTCTCCCATACGATTCTTGGCTAGAGTGCAGGGAGTGCCTTCTGTGTGGAGTCTGCATGTCCACCCTGCGGTTGGGTGGGTGTTCGAAAGACATGCGTAAATGGGCGTGCCTTCATTGAAAGCTGAACATCGAGCTGGCACCTCTGCATCCATCAAAATCTACTGCCAATCATTAGCAGACCGGAGTTCCGCTGTGGAGACCCCTAACCGGGAAAAGCCAAAAGACAACAACAACATTGTTTATTTTTAATACTTTATGTCCATGTTTATTAACAAAATTTAACAAAAATGTTTTTGGGAAAAAAAGAAAATAGTTTCAAAGTCAGTTATTTAGCCCAATGACTATGTTAGCACAACAGTTTCTTTTTAAAACTATATTATTTTACAGTCAAACTAGCTCAGTTCACTCAGTGACTACCCTCTTAACCATTTCTCTTGCATTTTACAGTTAGCACAACATTCTCCTGCAAAATTATGTGATTTACAGTCAAACTAGCTCAGTTCACTCAGCGTCTATCCCAGTGGTATAGTCGTGTTGATATAGAGCTCACGTTAATCAATTTAATGCATCTAGGGCTAATACATTTACATATACAAGAAAATCATAGTTTACTCAGTGACTGGCCAGATAATACTGTCCCAATGTTATTTAGCTAGCGACTTCAGTTTTAAGCACTTTAGCAGTCATATAAGCAGTCTTTAGTACAATATCAGCAGGTTCTAAAATGCATTCAGGTACATATAAAATGGCACTTTTAACCGTATGCTCTGTATGCATTGGCTACAAGATTAGCAGCAGCCTGTGAAGCTTTCAAGAGATTAATACTTCTTTTTTAGGCAAAAATAGCACATTTCAGTCTGTTATGGGATAAAACAGGCACATACCATTGTATAGATGCAGCGTACTGGGTCAGGAGCACCAGGGAGTTTGAAAAATGGCACCTAAGATAGAGGACTAAGTAACCTCGCTTATGTGAGCTAAGGGGGAGGGGGCTAATACAGACACTTGCTGCTCAGTCATACCTCTCAACCTGTTAGAGCAGGACACCTGGAGGATGACACATAAATGGGGGCAATGGCACAAAATTAGTGACATCTTATTAATATTGCTGTAACACACTTGAGTCAGTTGCTAGCACAGTAGGCTTTGCATTCACAGACATACCCTGGAGTAAGTCCAACACTCATATGTATGCTATGTTCTAATCTCAGTCTTCACAGATTTGCCAATGATTTGCCAGACATAACTCAACTCTATGAGTAAATGACTACAGATATGAGGCACACATTTGGTCAGTATGCATAACGCTGGACAGTTGAATGGTATGAGCTCAGTATATCACATACACCTGCTCATGAGCATTACCTACAAAAGGCAAGCTGCTGCCTATGCAAAACATGCAGGTCAACAGACACATCTGTGACAGTAGTTTACTATGCACATACCCTGTATAGGTCTCTTAGATTTGTGAGACAAACATGGGTGTCATAGTTGCATTCACAAGTAACATATGGATATTTATGACATTTCACTAGCTGGCCTAGCAGTGTCACAGTCAGTATTGTTCAACGGACACCCCAGTAGTAGTCATATGTGAGTTGTCCTTTCCTGGGATGACTCACGGGCCTGAGCTGTGATCTGCAGACAGACCCAGATGCTATGGCCATAGGTGCTGATAAGCAATATATCAGTACAGCAAGTCTTGTTGAGACATATTTGTTCAACTTCTTATTTCCCATTATTACATGCTCCCTACTACATTCCCTTATATGGTTACTTGTTTGACATACATTTTTTTCATAGTATCATTGATTTTGCTTTTGATTTGTGTTTCTGTCTCTCTCTCTCTCTCTTTCTCTCTGTCTACAGATGTAGAGGTATACACCTGTTTTGCATAGGCAGCAGCTTGCCTTTTGTAGGTAATGCTCATGAGCAGGTGATGGCCTATACACCAATTGGTGCCCCCCACTTGTTAATTGCATGCGGAACAGCTGTGTTGTTATTCCTATAGCAAATGGCATGGCAACACACTCCTATAATTGAGTACTTCATGTGGGCATTGCCCCTTTTCCTTGCCTGTGAGGTGGACATCATGGAGGTGTGTGGACAACAGCATCACAGAGGGTAGTTGGAAATACCTCTTACAACAAAAAATGTGGAGATAGCTCAAAAATGGGGGAGGGGTTCCAGACATAGGAACAGAATGTAAGTATTGCTGCCATACAGTTGGATTAATACTAGTTTAACAGGGTTTGTGTGGACATGGATTTTCTGCGTGATTTTGTTATGTGGTTGACATAACTCTCAACTGTAGAGCTATCCACAGAATGGCCAGAGGTTTTACTCTTATGTTTGGTCTGTTCCTCAGACAGTTTATGTCCTTGGCAATTCAGTAGCATACTCTGGGGATTGCAGTCAGTAAATCCATTTGTGTTTCTGACTTCATATCCCTCAGAAAAGATATGTGACAACAAACTCTGTAACACCAGCAACGTTTTCAGTTTATAATAGCAATATTTCAATTATGCCCCTGGTTTTGGGCATCTGTCCCCCAAGTATGTCAGGCTTTATCCAGATGTCATGTCATAAGAGGTTGATTATGGTATATCATTATTTAGTGCCTTCATTCCTGATATCATCCCAGTGATGTAGCAGAATGCCAGACATGTTATGAGAAAGAGGCCATACATATGAGGACAAAGCCTGGACATTCTGTTGGAATCTGTACAGTTGAGAAGTCTGTGTATGTCTGGCAATTGTTAATGGACTGTCAGGATTGTGTATCAGTGTAGTGTACAAATGTTAGTTGGGCTGTGTAGGGAGGGGGTAGATGTAAGTGTCATGGACCCTCTTCTATCCAACTGTCCATGCTTCTCCAGTTTCTGGTGGTCTCTCAGCTGTATATGTGTATAGGGGCAGACTGAGACATGTCCCATACCACCTCAGGATTCCTACTACACTATGGCTTGGGGCACTATATGTAGGGGTAGTGTGTGAGTGGCAAACATGATATTTGTTCACATAGCCATTACACTATAGTGTTCATTTGGCTTAACAGTATGTCACTGTGACTGTGATGAAATTGGTTGTGGGTATGCACTGTCACACCAGTGTCTGTTTTTCATTACTGTTACATTCTTGTAGTGCCTAATATAGTTGCAAATGCATGTGTAATTCCCCATAGCTGATTTGAGGTAGTGTTGTGTCAGTCTGACTGTAGTTCGGACGGTGCTTGGTTCATAGGTTCATAGGTTGGTACTAGGCTATTGGCCCTAGGGCCTATACAAGCCTAGCCATAACAATTCCCTGTATATTTCTTCCCACAATATTTACTTCTCTGGACCCCTGTCTAGCAGGGTGACTGACATGATCCCTGGGGTGAATTTCCTATCTCCCATCCAATCATCAAGGTTCTTTTTGAAGAGGGCCAAGGAGGTGCTCTGCTTGACATGTATGGGCAGTCTATTCCAGAGTATGGGGAGTCTCTGGGTCAGGAACCTATCTCTCCAGCATGTTTTGTTCATTGTGATGACAAGGTTTAGATGCCTGGAGCATGTGGCTCTGAGGGATTGGGATTTCTTTAAGTGGAGCATATCCAACAGCTCAGCATTTGACATGGCCTTATATGTTAAGCAGAGATTGCCTCTGAGTAGATGATATGCCACAGAGTATAGCTGGAGTTTTTTTAGACGGTCAGCATATGGCATCTGCTTTAGGCCTGTGATTCTTCTAATGAGGTATTTCTGTGGCCTTTCCAGCTGTTGCAGATGTCTTGTGAGGTACATACCAAATGAGGCATTATATTCTATAATGGGTCTAATGAGGGATGAGTACAGTGGGACGATGACCCCTTTTTTCTGGATGAAAACCCCTTAGTGATGAGATGTGCCACATAGAAGGATTTCCTGACTGTTGTGGTGATGTGGTTATCGAAAGTGAGACCACTGTCTACCTGTGTCCCCAAGTCTCTCATAACACTTTCAATGTTTAGTGTACTGCCACCTTTGTGGTAATTCATGGGTACATGTTTTTTTTCCAAAGGGGATAACTATACATTTCTTGGCATTAAGCTTGAGCCCATGGCTCTGCCACCATGCATCTGTTTCTGTAAGGCCCTTTTGTAGAATATCCACATCATTTGGGGATTCAATAATGGCTCCCAGTTTGCAGTCATCTGTGAACTTTGTTAGCCAGAGTCTCTTAGTGTTGGCCTGTACTACAGAGAAGTAGATGGCAAACAAGAGTGGTCCCAGGACTGAACCCTGAGGTACTCCACTTGTCACTTGTCTGGAGCTGGATTTGGAGTATGCTACATTTACAGTCTGGGTCCTGTCAGTAAGCCAGTTGGCAACCCATCGAGTGACATAGGGATTTATGCCCAGCTTAGTAAGTTTATCTATGATTCCAGAATGGAGAATGGTGTCGAAGGCCTTGGTGAGGTCCAGATAGGCTATGTGGGCCACCTTACCCTCATCCACAGCTTTGGAGACTGATTTGAAGAAGTCAATCAGATTCAGGAGACACGATCAGCCCTTCACAACACCAAACTGGGTGGGGTCTAGTGTTGAAGGTTACCAATGTCTTTGTTTATAAGTTCCATGATAATGCATTCCATGCCCTTGTAGATCAGGCTTGTCAGACTGATGGGATGGTAGTTCCCAGGATCCAAGGTGGATCCCCCCTTGTGGAGTGGGATAACTGTAGCTGTGTGCCACTCAGTGGGCACGAAGCCTGAGGTGAGGCTATGATTAAACATGACACTTAGGTGAGGTGCCAGTTCATTTTGTAGTTCATGTAGTACACAGCCTGGGATATCATCTGGTCCCATGGATGCTGTATTCTTAGCTTTGGAGACTGCGGTTTCTACCTGTGTGACCATGATTACTGGAATTTGGCAATCTTTTGGTATTGAGATGGGCCCTTTAGGGGGTGAGAGGGGGGTGAAGTTGGCACTAAATCAATCTGCCAGGATATTGGCAATATCCTTGGGATCAGTATATTTAATGCCATTCTGTTGAAGCTCAGAGTAGATCTGAGCATTGCCATTTAGATTCTTGACATAACTATGGAATGCCTTGTGGTTGTCTTTGGAATCTTTGGCAATTTTATTTTCGTAATTAGCTTTTGTGGATTTTATGAGGAATCTCAGATTCTTCTTACTGAGGCTGGTGAGGGAGTTTTTTGCATCCTAGGATTTTCCTCTTTTCTGCAACAGTTTCTTCCTTCTGTTGTATAGTTTGTTTATAGCAGGGGACCACCAGATTGGCTTCCTTTTTTTGGAGGAGAGCATCTTGGTTCTATTTGGGATGGCATGATTCATGCATGAGTGGATGTGCTTGTACAGTGCCTTAGTGTAGGATTCTGCAGTCAAACTTTCAAATCCCATCTGCATGGGTGTCATGAAGTTTGTCTCTTCTGACTTCAGTAGCATGAAGTTGGCTTTGGAGAAGTTTTTTAAGATGACATGCTTAGCAGCTCAATGTAATTTCCCTAATGCCATGTTATATCTAGATATGCATAGGGTGTCCAGTTGTCTGGCTCATATCTTTGGTCTGGTCCCCATAAGTGTTGTGCATTTTTGACATATCAGTGGGATGATGTGAGGAGAAAAGTCACTAACCACTGAGAAGCAACTGAGTCTTGCACTTGTGCTGTTTCAGTCAATATATGTTAGAACAGACGTTGTTACTGCAGCAAGTGTCTCAGCTTATCTACTCAAGTATTTCAGATATGTCCCTATTTTCATGGCTTTCTCCCCCAACTTTGTCAAGCTTGGTCCAGATTAGTTGCACTAAGTGGTTCTGAGCATACCATTCAACTGGCTGGATTGTTTTAGAATGTCCAGGTTCATTGCTCATGTTTTTGGTCTGTTCTACAAATTATTTGTATTTCTCTGGTAAATCATTGTGATGATCTGAGGATTTTTGTCGGTAAATGATGGCATACATTTCAGTGTCAGACCTCATATCCTTCAGAAAATGTATGTGGGCACAAACCCTGTTAATGTATCAACTTTCAACATTTATAATAGCAATATTAAACATACGTCCCTAGTTTTGGCCCATTGCCCCCCACATTTTAACAGGTTTTGCCCAAATGTCTTGAACTGAGAGGTTGAGAGGTATGGTCCTGAGGTATGACTGTGCTACCTGTTATGTACATATATATGTATACACACACACACACACACACACACACACACACACACACACACACACACACACACACATATATTTTTTCTTCATATATATATATATATATATATATATATATATATATATATATATATATATATATATATATATATATATGTCCATCCATATATATCTATATATATACAAAACGTGAGTGATTCCACAGAGCTTTTTCCCTACTGTTGAATAACTCTAATGCATGATATGTTTGAAAAAAAAATCATCAAAATTCCTTTAGCTGAAATGGTGTAGTGGTGCATTGCTCTGACTGAAGTGTACAGGGTCCTGGATTCAAGTCCTGGCAGGATTGATTATTTTGTTGCTAGACAGAATAGTGGGTGATGGAGACAGAGTGAGTAAAGCAGTTTTAAGTGGCATTAAGTGGGTTTGCATTTAACTAACCGATGCTAAAATATGGGTAGCCGTAGAGATGCTTAATCCATTTTGGTTTCACTTAGCATCACGCAAACTTACTTACTCCCGCACTAATTTCTTTAAAAGAAAAGAAAAAAGGGTGATAGGAAAGTGGTGAAAAAGGGGCACGCATAGGGGAAAACAATATGAAAGGTAGCTAGGGATGTGCAGGACTGGTGTAGGGAAGGTCCATAGCTGTCCATTTCTTATACAGCAACAGCTGTGCATCTGTACAGAATTTGGAGATGAATTTGGACAATCAAACCCCAGAGAGAGGGGTGAGGACAACAGAAGTGTGTTGTCAAGCCAGTTGGATCAGATTACATCTGTCCAGTGGACACATGCAGTATGGACTGCTATGTATGGGGCTATATGTTTTTTGGGACAGATGCCCTTTTTATTTTAAGTGAGAGTGGGATGTTGAGGAAAGGTTGTAGGTACATCTGGGGAGGTAGTTTTGGTAGGGAGACAGACAAGACAGCAGATAGGGCAGTGTATGACACATCTGGGGGGTAAACACCTTGGATAGGGAGGGTGGTTTGGTATCAGAGGCCCATGAGCCCCCATATGGATACAGTGGGACTGACAACCTCATCCACAGACAGTCACCACTGCACCATCACAGCCACAAACTGTAAGGGGGAGCAAGGAAGATGGTGACCTGAACAGTGTTGGCTATGTGGTCATATATTACCAAGGAGTATGGCACTGTAGGAGTGCTACAGTGGCTACTCATGTTGTTCAGGACCAGGTACAGGATATTTCCACCTGTCCTAGGAGTATTGACCAGATGTCTTGCAGTAAGAGGTTCAGAGGTATGTTATATCATTATTTAGTGACTGCACTCAAGGTATCATCCCATTGACTTAGCAGACTCTTGGAAGTGGTATGCAGCAGTGGCCATGGATATGGTCACACACCCTGGGCATTCTGTAGAAATCTGTACATATGAGAGTTAAGTATGTCTGGCCATTGTGAACAGATTGCCAAGATTGTGTCGCAGTGTTGTGTGTAGGTGTTTGTTGGGCTGAGCAGAGAGAGTAGCAGATGTGAGTATCATAGATCCTTTTTCTATCTGACTGTGCATACTGCTACTGCTACTGGTGATCTATCAGGTGTACATGTTTGTAAGGGCAGACTGAGAAATATCCTGTAACACCTCAGGATTCCCAGTACACTGTGAGTTGGGCCAGTATATGTCAGTGTAGTGTGTGACTGGCAATCAGGATATCTTTGTTCAAACAGTTGTTCTACTGTATAGTTCATTTTGGGTACTGGTATGTCGCTATGACTGTGGTGCAAATGGTTGTGTGTAGACATTTTTGCACCACTATCTGCTTTTCCCTACAGTTCCATCCCTGTAGTGCATGATGTATTTGGAAATATATATATATATATATATATATATATATATATATATATATATATATATATATATATATATATATATATATATATATATATATATATATATATATATATATATATATATATATATATATATATATATATATATATATATATATATATATATATATATATATAAGCCTGACACTAAAAGCCTGAAAAATCAAAATCCTGAAAAACTAAAAATGAAAGAGAAAAAATCCCTGAAAGCAAAAATGATGAAACAAACAAAAAAAAAAAAAAAAAAAAATCATACTGACGCCATTGTGGCTTTACTATTTGTTGGCCCTGTGGTGTTGGTCATAATGTGCGTTGTTCAGGGTTAGAGTTGGATTTATTTTAGGGTTAGGTTAGGGCGAGTTAGGGTTAGGGGCGGGTTAGCGTTAAATATTTAGGGGTTATTAAAATAGTTTAGGGTAGTGAGTGTTAGGTGGGTAAGTGGGTCAGTTTGGGTTAGTGAGTGAATTAGGACAGGGTTAGTAGGGATAGAGTGTAGATATTAGTGTATTTATAGTATTATATTAGTTTGATTTGTTTATTTTTATTTTGATTTTTTAGCATTTTTTGTTTTTTCAGATTTTTTTTTTTCAGGATTTTTTTTTTTTCAGATTTTTTTTTTTTCAGGCTAGTTTTTCTTTCTTTTGAGGATTTTCATATATATATATATATATATATATATATATATATATATATATATATATATATATATATATATATATGGGTAATTGCCCAGAGCTGATTTGATGTAGTGTTGTGTTGGTCTTCCTGTGGTTCAGAAGGTGCAGGGTGACATGGTTGGCAGCTGTCATGGGTTTTTCCATTCTTTTACATGACTGCAGTCATACCTCTCCACTGTCCAGATGTCTAGATACTGTCCAGATGAATGGCTTATATGTTTGGTCTGTTGCCCATAACAGTTGTGGGTTTCTGAGGAATCAATGAGATGATGTGAGCATTGACATCAGTTGACATTCATTTGTGTTTCAGACCTGGAGTCTATCTGGAATTGTATGTTAAAGCATACAATGCCACTCTAGCAGACTCGTATGCATATGACAGCCATATTACAAAGATGTCACCATTGTTTTCCCTTTATCTCCCCACTTTGTCAGGATTTTTGCAGATGTTTTGCAGTAAGAGGTTGGTTTTATATATATATATATATATATATATATATATATATATATCTGTGAGTGTGTGTGTATATATAAAGGTACTACGGATATATAATTCCCCCTTATGTTGAATGACTGTTGTGCATGATATGTTTGTAAAAGCATTACAAATTCCAACAGCTCAGATGGTGTAGAGGTATGTTGCTATGACAGTAGTGCACAGGGTCCTTGGTTCCATATTTGGAAGTGACGATTTTTTTCATTAATGTTAAATGACACCACAAATTAAACATGCACAAACTTAAACACAAGCGAGGAAAAACTGATAAGAGCCGGTAACCTAAAAACACTTGTTTAATGAGCACTTTCAGTGGAGCAAATACTTCACCTTCATCAGACACAAAACTATCAATTAACTGTGTTTAAGTACATTCACAAAAACGTAAAATAGGTTAGTTGATTGCTTAATTGCAAACAATTACACCACTTCAAAAATAAAAGGGACAAAACATAAATGTAATACAAAATAGTATTGTAATATTGTGCATCACTATTATGTATTATAATCTACAAATACTAAACATTAGTAAAAAATACTAAACACCAGTTAAAAAAACATATCTAAAGCAGCAGCACTAGAAAAGCTAAACTACACTAGTAAAAACCAAATATAAATATAATAAATAATAAATAAAGAAAAATAGAGAAAAATAGATTAATTTTTCTATCAAGAAATATATATATATGTATAAAAATATATCAATATAAATATAAAATACACCAACATAAAATCTATTTTGTTTCATCTCCTCAAAGCTAACCATTTAAGGATACATTTAATAGACAAATGCTCAGTGAGGCCTGGATGTGCATATGCTGTAGTTCTTATTTTCCACATTAATTCATCAATCTCCAATAAAAGTTGCCAGGGACCCCCTCTTAGATCATTTTGCCTTTGGTCCCTTTTATTTTCGGAAGTGGTGTAATTGTTTGCAATTAAGCAATCAACTAACCTATTTTACTTTTTTCTGAATGTACTTAAACACAGTTAATTGATAGTTTTGTGTCTGATGAAGGTGAAGTATTTGCTCCACCGAAAGTGCTCATTAAACAAGTGTTTTTAGGTTACCGGCTCTTATCGATTTTTCCTCGCTTGTGTTTAAAAATTAATGTTAAAAGACCAGAACGAATGATATGTTTGTAAAAGCATTGCAGATTCCCACAGCTCAGATGGTGTAGAGTTATGTTGCTGTGATTGTAGTTCTAGTGGGCAGAACAAGGGTTGATGGAGACAGAGTGATTAAGGCACTTTTAAGCAGTTGTAAGCAGGTTTGCATGGTTTTGTGTGGAGCTAAGCGATGCTAACAGACGGTTAAGTTCTCTCAGCTTTGCTTAGCACCGCTTACTCCCGCTTACACCCCAGCTTATTTTCATTAAATAAAAGAAAAAAGGGGTGATAGGAAAGTGGTGAAATGGGGGCAAGCAGGGGGTAAATCATTAGGAAAATCAGTTAGGAATGTGCAGGACAGGTATAGGAAAGAATCATAGCTCTGCATTTCTTCTGCAGCAACAGTTGTGAATAATGTGTAGAATTTGGAATTTACAGCCTCACACACCACAGGGAGGGGTGATGGTGACAGATATTCACAGAATATTCTGTGGGTTGATTGATTAATTTCTGTGTAAATGGGGGGAATGTAGAGCTATGTATGGGGCAATGTTTTTTTTTGTGGGACAGATGCCCTTTTTTAAGGTGAGTGTGGGATGTTGGGGAAGGGCTGTGGGTATGTTGGGGGAGGTAGGCTGGGTATGATAGGTTGCATTTCCAGAAAGACAAGACAGACAAGACAGCAGATAGGGGTGGTATATGACACATGAGGGGGTTAACACCTTGGACGGGGAGGGTGGTTGTGAATCCAAAGCCCATGAGCCCCCAAATGGATACAGTGGGACTGAGGTCCCCACCCATGGGCAGTCACCACTGCTCTTTCACAGCCCTAAAGCTGGCTGTGCTGGGGCTGGACAGGAGGGGCAGGCTGCCCCTTGAGGTGCACCAGGCGGCCCTCAATCTGGCACAGCTGCCCACCCAACTCTGTTTAGATGGTGCTGCACAAAAACCCCAGAATTGACTGCATGTGACAGGCTCCTGTCCGCACCCGCTCCCAGGGGGAGGGGTCCCATCCACTGAGACGGTTTCACTCGAAGGTGGAGCAGGCCCAGTGGACAAGGAAATCCCAAGTGTGGTCCCAGAAGTGCTGGGGCCCAGTGCCATGGCCAGATGAGGCAGGACAAGTTGATCTGCTGGGATCTGCCTTCCCAAATGTGCTATGGTGGTGATGTTTTGCAAAATATGTTGGTTAGTCATGAACAACACATTTCAAAATTAGTTATAACAGCATGCATGGGTGTTCCCATTAACCCAAACCAACAGATTTAAAACAGTCGCACATCAAACAAAACACATGCATAAATGGAACAATAGCATGCATTGTAACTGCATGCCAGTAACATTGATAGCAACAGGCCACCAAAAATGGTATTTGAACAAGGTATGTTAACATGCAAACAATCAGATATATGAACAATAATAGAATGCAAGTCCCAGCATTAGGTTTGGGGAACAACATACCCGTAGTATATGAATTATAGTATTAATCCAGGTGAGGGGTGGGGAAGAAACAAAAAGTCCATTAACAACTGTTTATGCTTCTATTTTCCACAACAGTACTGCTCAATACTCTATGGGTCTGCCCTAACTTTACATATACCTATGGACCATAGCTTCTGTAGCACAAACATACTTGTTAAACTGTCAGCCTGGAATGGTATGGGGCAAACTGTGACAACTCTGGTCTGCAAGGCTATGGAGCGCAGCATCATGGAACCCATTAATAGAGACATTGGGAATCTCCAAACACTAGACCCTACCCAGTTTGGCTTTGTTAAGGGAAGATCATGCCTCCTAAATCTGGTGGACTTCTTTGAGACAGTTCCCAAGGCTATAGATGAGGGAAAGGTGGTACACACAGCCTACCTAGACCTCGCAAAGGCCTTCAACATCATTCCTCATTCTGGTATTATAGACAAGCTCACCAGTCTGAACATAAACCCCTACATCACAAGATGGGTTGCCAACTGGCTCATGGACAGAACCCACATGGTGAGAGTTGCAGGAGCTAGGTCCGACTCTAAACCAGTTACAAGTGGTGTTCCCCAGGGCTCAGTCCTCCTGTTCAGCATGTACTTCTCAGAGGTACAGGCAAGCACAGGAGGACTATGGCTGACCAAGTTTGCAGACAACTGCAAACTAGGGGCTATAATTGACTCTCCGGCTGACACAGACATCCTCCAAAAGGGTCTCACTGAGACGGATAGCTGGTGTCAAAATCATGGCCTCAAGCTAAATGCCAAAAAGTGCATAGTCATCCCTTTTGGAAAAAAACAAAGTACCCACAAACTACCACATAGGTGGTAGTCCCTAAATACGGAAGACGTAATAAGGGATCTGGAAACCCAAGTAGATAGTAATCTCTCCTTTGATAATCACATTGCCAAAGTGGTTAGAAAATCCTTCTATGTGGCCCACCTAATCACAAAAGGGTTCGTATCCAGATCAAAAGAGGTCATTGTGCCCCTCTATGCATCAGTCATCAGACCCATCATAGAGTACAACATCCCATTTGGGATGTACCTTACTAGACACCTGTAACAGCTGGAAAGACCACAGAAGTACCTCACCAGGAGGATCACTGGTCTCAAACAGATGCCCTATACAGCTCGACTGAAGAAACTCCAGCTGTACTTGGTTGCATACCGCCTACTCAGAGGTGATCTCTGCCTGACATACAAGGCCATGTCCAACCCAGAATTGATGGACATGCTCCACCTAAAGAAAATCATATCCCCTCGAGCCACATTCTCTAGGGATCTAAACCTCACCACAACAATAAATAGGATGTGCTGGAGGGATAGATTCCTGTCCCAGAGACTTCCCATGCTTTGGAACAAGATGCCAATCTACATTAGGCAGAGCTCCTCACTAACACTCTTCAAGAGAAACCTTGACGAGTGGATGGGAAACAGAAAGTTTACACCGGGGATCACTTCAGTGACTCTGTTGGACAGAGGCACAGGGAACTAATCTAAGGGGGTGGCGAAAGCAACACATTCTGGCTAGGATTATAAATGCCTTCGAGCAGATAGCCTAGTACCTACCTATGAACCTGTGAACTCTGGGTACATAACTAGAGGGGACTCGTACATGTCAGCGTTACATATCTGGCACAGAAGGGGTACCCTGAACTGGTGTTATGTGAGTGTGCTACTGGCATATTTCAACTGGTTTCCTATCTGTGCCCAGGATTATTGGCAGCAGTGACTACTAGCCATAACAGCATGACACTTGAGAGACATGTATTGGGAATATACCTCTCAACCTCTTAGAGCATGAAATCTGGGCAAAGCCATGAATAAAAGGGGGACAAAGTCCCAAAAATAGGGACAATTTTAAATATTGCTCTTACAAACTTAGAAAGTTGATAGAATAACAGGTTTTGCATTTGTATGGATTTTCTGAAGGATATGAAGTCTGACACTTAAATGTCTATAATTATTTTCTAACTTCAGTCTTTAATGATTTGCCACTTATTTCTCTCACCAAATGCAGCTTGTTTGCAACAAGTACAAAAATAAAATAAATTGGAGTATCTGTCAGTAACCAAAAGCTTTATTCACAAAACACCTCCAGTAAGCGCTTTCTTCTCCTTTCACTAACACAGAGACTTCTTCAGACTGAGGTTAATTACTAACTTCTCTTACTTTAAGTTAAAAATTCCAATTCACATGATAAAATTTAACATTACATGATAAAAGCAGCTCCACATAAATAAAACCTAACATTTCTGTGCCCTTAATTACATTTATAAACACACATTTAAAACACCTACTATTCATTTATAACTCAGTGTTTCATCCCCTACCTTTTCAATTACATTACAAATTCCTCTCTTTTATTTAAACCTGGTGGGAAACATGCATTTAATTTAACTTGCCAGCAATACTCTAGCCATCCCAGTTCTTCTTCGATGTTCATTATATTGCTTATATTCTTCAATACTTCTAACACTACATATTTAAAATTAATCTTACACTTGCCACTAATTTGCCACAAAACCACAACTTTATGAAAAACGGACCATAAATCTGAGGCAAAATTCTGGACATTCTGCAAAAATCTATACAGTTGAAAGGTATGATTCGAGAAGTGTGCATATTGTATGTACCTATCCTGCTGTCATTTGCAGGCATGCGGTGGGACAGTTGAACATCTGTACACAGTTTATTAGTATACCCTTCATACAGCTACTACCAACATTTCCTTACCTGTAAAACCTGTGTAGAAAATATCTGTTAACAGTATCTGACTGTTTCTACATTTATTCCTGATTCCTTATGTGTAGATATGCACACATCTTAGTGCCACTCCCTGGATTCGAACTGTGTCTGTGTGTACAAAATTAACAACTAATTTTGTTTCATTGGCTTCTTCCTAATAGTCTCTTAGACAGTCTGAAGTTGTAATTCTGTGATGCATGCATGACAGATAGTTATTGTACTGTGCATTAATCCTATGGGTTACTACAATCTGGGAAGCAAACGTTAACACAAGGCAATGCTGCATGGAACACACTTTGATACTTTACACATTACTATTCAGGATTCAGAGCTTAGTGCAGTACATATTTCACATTTCATTTATATCTTGTTTTACAGCTCCACCATCTACAGTTTTTTTAACAGCTGTTTCACAGAACAACCTCAGTTAATGTATGCTGTCAAGGCCATATTTGCTGTGAATAACCTGTATACATTCGATATGTCTACAACAACATACCAGAGTAAACACAACAGTTTTTTGTAGTGATCTTTATTGCACATCAATATTAGTAAGACAAATTTTGCTATTTATTCAGTTAACACAGTAACAGTATACCTAATAGCAATAAGCAATGTACTCCTTCTTAGCTATTTGCACAATATACTGCAAAATAGATTTGTACTCAGCAGCCTCAACAGTCTGTCAGCTTGGACTTCGACATTACTAGCCCTCTCTGCTGCAGCTGTAGGGGAGAAAAACAAACATTACACATACCTCTCTATCACATTCTCAGGCTAGTATTTCCTACAAATTACTTGATAGTGATACTACTGGAGCATTTGGTGCCCGTGCATCTTGGATCCACTGGGTCATGAGTGCCCCCTTCCTCCACTTTAAGTCAGCATAGTGGTGTCATAACTGCTCACCAGTCTGGGGGAAGCCAGTAGCACTGGCAAGATCATGTGCGAGACAGTCTCAGGCCTCCATTTTGTATTGTGAGCCCTGATACTGGCCCTGCAGCAGTCTCTCCTCATGGTTTTCTACAAGGAGTCCAGCCATGACCCTGGACTCCTAAATGCTCTAATGCTGCACCCAAAAGCACACTCCTTCACCTACACCAGCCATAGTACCTGCACAGATGGCCTATAACAGATTCTGGCTATATTCCCACCTGTGCCTTTTAAATAAGGCAATATTCCCTCCCTTTGTTGTCACTGGACCATTTTGAACATGTTAAGCTCTGCTAAGTAGTGCGCAAACCCGCTAAGCATTGCTCACTTTTCATTTTTAAAAAAATATCAGAATAATGACTTCATTTAGTCAGTGTATATGATTTACTTTATATGATATCCCTCTATGTCTACATTAGCAAGGGGTGTGATTATATTGTATGGGACACTTGTGTATACATGGGTGGTTTCACATATTATATGCACTCACAACTCCATTTTACACCAGCTACACTACCCTGGTTGACAAAAAACAGTTACTACATAATTTAAGTTTAAAATAATAATTTTAACACTGCTTTCCCATATAAAAAAAATGCTTGTCTTGGTACTTGAACCATGAATGCCTGCATGTAGAGCTGAGACTCAAACCCCTACACTATCTCAGCTTGGGGATTTCAGCTGTATATTTTATTTATCTCCTATGGGATGTTTAAGCAATGCTGATCAGAGGGGCATAATGTGCACACCTGCTCAGCTACACTTAAACACTCCTTAGTATAGAAAAATATATATTATTTCTGGCATTCTACAGATTTCTTGCTCTAGGAGGTTGATAGGTATGTGAGGCAGGCATCTGGTCATTCTGCATAAACCTGTTGAGTTGATGGCGATGGCTGTACATCACTTTCAGATGGCAGACATTTCTGTTTCAGTCTTCATACCCTGCAAGAAGTCCTTGCTACTGCAAACCTTTTATTCTGTCAGCTTTCAGGTTTGTCAGTGCAATATTTAAAACATGTCCCTATTTTTGTGGCTTTGCCCTCCCATTATTTATGGCTTTGTACTGCTTTATTGCTCTAGGAGGGTAAGACGTATGTGTGGCAGGCATACCCTGCAGGAAGTCTGTGCTACTGCAAACCTTTTATTCTATCAGCTTTCAAGTTTGTTAGTCAATATTTAGGATGCTTTCCTATTTTTGTGGCTTTGTCCCCCCATTATTTATGGCTTTGTACTGCTTTATTGCTCTAGGATGGTGAAACATATGTGAGGCGGGCATCTGGGCATTCTGCAGACACCTGTACAGTTAACGGCTATGGCCATACGGCACTTTTGCAATGCAGGGGATGTGTGACAGAACCTGTCACACAACCCCTTAATTTCCTTACAGATCTACTAGCTATTTCAGTGTCTGCGGACACTAACCTAGCTATTTTATTAGTTGCCAGTGTCTGTGGACACTGACAGCACTTGCAATGTGCCATATGGCACTTTTACAATGAAGTATGTGTGTGTCAGAACCTCTCACACACCCGCTGTAAAGTTTCTTGCTCCCCTGACACTGAAGTACTCATTTTAATTTCATTTCAGCGTCTGTGGACACTGAAATACTTTTGAAAGTGCTGTACAGCACTTTCTGAGTGCAGGGGGGCATGTTCAATGTCCATGCACTACTTAAACACACCCCCTGCACTCGTTCACTGCTTGTGTCTGTTTAGCCTTAACAGCAGCATGCCTTCATGAATATGCAAGGCGTGCTGCTGTTAATGCTAACGGTACACTGACACAAACCACTCCATGCAGGAATAGCATTATTCCTGCACAGAGTTTATTGAATCCAGAGGCATAAAGGAAAGTGGTAAAAGTTATTCTGTTGGTAAGCACTGATGTGCAGAGCAGCAAGTCTTTCTATGCTTATTGCAGTGCAGTAAATAATATTACTGATACATGATGGAAAAATGGAAAAAACTGTTAACACCATAAAACAAGAAATGTGCTTTGCCACTGTAGCAAGGTGCTCATTAATATGAAGCACAACAATATTTGGTAAAAACATTTTCTGTACCTAACATATTTGACTTTACTTCTTTTATGCAGGGATCCTCATAACTACTGATTCCTTATACACCTCAGTAAACTCCATCCTACTTTTTAAATACCTTTCTGAACAGTGTGTGTGTGTGTGTGTGTGTGTGTGTGTGTGTGTATATACATATATATATATATATATATATATATATATATATATATATATATATATATACTTGTGTATGTATGTATGTATATATATATATATATATATATATATCTATAGTTTACTCATTATACTGCAATAGCTGTTAGTCTTGTTTCATGAAGAGTAACTTGTAAGAATTCATTATTTCATGTAGTTGAAACATTAGGGCAATCATGCATAGTTGCAGCAGCAGTGAGAACTTATAGATATGCAGTAAACTGGGAGAAAGACAGTGACAAAAAGTTTAGGAAACTAGAAAGGAACAAAAGGAACATAGTGCAAAAAAAGTATAGTTTGTATAAATCTAAAAAAAAAAAAAGATCACTAAGAAAAAAGTAACAGGTACCTTCAGAAATTAAAAAAAATGTATTGTAATCTGTGGAACACATTATTTGGAGAGTGTGTTTAATGTTTTAGATATCAAAGTAGACTGCATATGAATTCTGGCATAGATTCATAACAGGAAGAACCCATACTAGATGTGACATATATACATTTCTTTAATGCCTTTGACCCATTTTCCCACCAAATGTTTCTACAAAAAGGAGACAGAACAAGGTGAACTAGAGTGTGCAGGGTAGATAAAGGAATAACTGATGCCACACAGGAACTGGTCTTCAGCCCATGCCTATTGGTATTCAGGAAATGAAAACACTGTGTCAGTCTCTTTATAGATGACTCTGAGGATGGCATCTGCTGGGACTGCAAATCTGGCTTGGAAGCTTAGATGGCTGGATATATGGTACAAGGTATGACCTCTACATCTTAACCATTCAGAATGTATAGTGATGCACCTTAAGAATGATATCCAAAGGGTGCAGTATACATTTGAGGGAGGGGTGAACCTTAAAACCTGAGACAGAAGAAGAAAAATTTGTCGTTATAAACACAATGAACTTGAATTACCAGACTCCATATGAGAGAAAAACTACCTTGACAAACCAGAAGTTATGCTACATAACTAGGTGTGCAGTATCCAAAAATAGTAAGGTAATGAAACCACACTATCAGATGCCTAGAAAATGCAGATGTAAAACCTGATATGGGTCTCAAGCTTTTACAGAGGGATGACTCACACTGTTGTGGGAATTGCAAATAAAACCACAATTATTCATGCATTTGTCTTTGTTAACCAGAAAAGTATCTACTGGCTGTATCCCGACGTTAGAAAGCATGAATTGGACTGAATTTTTAACAACACTCCTTTCTTAGGCTCTGTCTTCATAGAGAAGGTCTGGACTAAATATTAAACTTTTATTGTTTTTGCTCACCTCTGCTATTGATGCTTGACTGATATGAAATAGAGGCACTGTATCTCTACAGCAGTTAAAACCATAATTGCCATATATTAGGCTTTGTTCTATAAGTATTTAAGATTAGAAAATAGGGTACTGGTGGACAGAAGTGCTGAGGACCATAACCCAATGGTTACTACAGACACAGCTGTTGTTGGTTTGTTTTATTGAACTGCCTGCCTACAGTATTTTGCTATTTTTTTTATTTTTTCTACCGGCACCTGGTTGTAGGCCATCAGTGTTTAAGATCAGAATATTAAGGAGTAGAAGACTGGAGCAGTGAGAATAGTACATAGCTGTAGTTAAAGATGTTTGCTGGGAGCTGTTTATCCCCAGTTTGACATACTGAGAAGGATAAAGAGTGAAGAGATTTTATAACAATGTTTAGATTACATTGAAACCTAGCGAATGTGAGTGTTCACAAGGGACTGGAACATTGCAGCACAGGATCTTCCTGAATGGAGAACTTATCTTTGCTGGGATCAAATTACAATTCTTGTATTTGGTGCTGGTGACATCTTGCTACCTTGAGCTTTTGCACAGGATGTGTGCTGAGGGTTGTGAAGGAGATTACTGGTGATTTTGAGCCTGCTCTGGAGGTTGTCTATGTAACGCCTAATTTGACTATAATGAGCCCTAGCTCATGCAGGGGCTCACAAGGTATTTCCATATCATCTCACACGTTTATCTATCTGATCCTCCTAATCTGCAAAAGGCTGCTGTTCTGCTATACTTGCTTTATTCACATCACATAACTGCCTTGGCTTTGGAGGTTATGTAAAGTTTGATTCCACAGCACTGACCGCTAAGATACTTATTTACTGTCTTCAAGAATAATCTGCTTATCCTGTTTACCTGCCAACAATTGTTATAGTGTCATATTTGTGTTAACTATTTTTATACCCTAAAAGGGCACATTTTAGGACTGGCTGTTTGTTGACTCATTCTGTGTTTAATAGTTTTACTCGTTTTTGACTCATTCTGTGTTTAATAGTTTTACTCGTTTTATAGTCATAACATATTTATTGTGATATCTTTTTGAAGTTTGCATATTTTTAGTTTCATTCCACATCTGATGTACTACAACATTATCCTACAGTAGATCTACGTTGCTAGCCTTGTGCCTTCTTATATCATGTTTCCAGCTTTGTAGGTGCCATTGCCTACTACATAGATATCGGGGAGGACTTCACCACTGCATTTTAATTGATCAGTTTGGGAGTAAACCAGTTCCCGGGTGGGCTGCCTGACAGTACTTCATAGAAAGTAACTCTCATAGCATTTGTCTTCTCACAGTATCCAGTGCCCCTTTAACCATATAGTGCAGATTGCAGAGACCAGCTCTCTTTTGATCTGTCTTAGAGCTCTGTACTCTAATGCAAGGTCAAGACACAAAACTGGCATTGTGTTCGACTTGCTGAGATACTGCCCTTGCATTTATAAGTGAGACTTGTCTGCATGAGGATTTTGGCCCAGATTTGGCCTCAACCATTCTGACTCAGGATTCAGTTGTCCAGTACTCTAGGAGATAAAGATAGGATCGTGGATGAACTTGCTTTATGTAGCAGTAATAAAGGTAGGTTAATGAAGGTGAACATCGGAGAGAACATCAAAGTGACTCCTCTGAACATGTATTTTTGCAGGAGTAAACTGTAGACTTCTTCTTGGCTTTTGTCCATGAGGTGGTATAAAGAAATTCCCTCAGGAGTTCACTGTCTTTCATATTGACTCCATCTTGCTTCACCAACACATTGCAGTGCTTTGTGACATCAATATCTGGGCCAATTATAAAGAAGTGTGTGATGATGTGAGGTATTGCCGTATGTGCTAGGGAGAATAGGGCAGTCCATGTGTAACATAGGCCAGCATAGTTAACTGTGGTATTGTAAATAATTTTGTGTCACTTAACTATCACATTGACTTGTACAGATCATTGTGTTAAAAATTTATCAACAGCATTATTATAACTGATTAAGTGTTTATGTTTAAACAAAGAATTCTGGAAGGGAAGAGTAGACATTTTTGAAATTGTTCTGTAGTTTTCAAATACTGCAACAGATCTTGGAGAAACTCTGAGTGTGTACTGTGCTGGAGTCAGATGACCATAGTGATGTCATTCTATAACCAGCACTGAGAGGATGGAACTCACACAGCAGCTTGTTTTGTTTTGTTTTCTTTGGAACCTGATATTAAAAGATCTATATCAGCTATCACAGTTAGTTGTTCAATTCAGTAGTTGGAAGGTCATCACCTTGCCTTGTGGAAGTAAGCATCGCAACTTCTAATCCTGCCTTGCTATATTAATTAAGTTAGCTAGGGAACAATTATTTGGGAAATACAGTGAGATTAGCTAAGTATTGTTTTCCTGCATCTGCTTGAATCTGTCCAACTGTATTGTTTTTATTTCTCCTGTGACTGAAATTCTGATGTTTATTGGACTTATATATTTAGTATTCTCATGTTTTCTATTTTATTATTTTTATTAAATATTTTATACCTTTCATTGCGGTTGGTCTTTTAGAGATTAATGTTAACATCTTGAGAGTACTTGCTTATTTTAGTGATGCTTGGCCACTCTGAAAAGCCTTGCTGCTTGGGTTACACTCTGCCACTTATATTGGCATTAAGTTTTACTTGGTATAATTGGATGCCCTTGAGATAGCCTGATCATGACTTGACTGGTGGCAGTGCAGTCACCTTACTGTCTGGACAGAAAGGGGTACAGCTAGTAAATCTGTGCCAGCCTTTCCCAGGAGTGTGTGTGTGTGTGTGTGTGTGTGTGTGTGTGTGTGTGTGTGTGTGTGTGTGTGTGTGTGTGTGTGTGTGTGTGTGTCTGCAAAATCAAATACCCAAGTGTGGGTGTTTCAGTAACTTGGAACTGGGACACAGTGCTCCAAAGTGAGTTTTGTTTGGGATCTGGAGAGACAGAAAGTCCAGTCCCAAGCCTAGAACTTTGTTCCCTTTGTGCTGTTGGGGAGAATTGTGCTTGATACAGAGAGCTGCATTTGCAAATACTGGGTAAATCCATTCCTGTTGTTAGTGTCAGTGGTGAGGATTGAAGTTCCTTGATTACTGGCCCCAGGGTAAAGAGAAGCCATCACATATTGCTGTCAGAGTGGTGGGATATTAACTGAACTTCAGTAGCCTGTGGGCAGTTGTCACTAAAGGTGTGTGTACTTTCAAAAGCCACAAGGTAAACATTCAGAGTTTCATTGTCATAGCAGTTTTATTTATCTATTTATTCATTCATTTATTTTTAGTTTAGTTTAGTCAGGGAAAGCGTGCAATGATTTCAGCAAAGGATTATGGTAAGCTGACAAAGAACCACTTGGCCAAGGTGTGCAAAGTCAACGGACTGGTATACATGCTAACTGGACTAAGAGGAACTGATTTCAGCTTTAATCACAGCTGGAGCACAGACCAGTGGCCAGGAGGAGAACCAGTCTGGTGTTGGGGATGTGCAGTCTTCAGAAAAAGGACAGTTCACCTTTTCCTCAGAGGACTTAAAAATCCATCTGGAGTTAAAGAGACTTGAACTGGAGGCTGAAGAAAAGGAGAAGCAGCATCAACATGAACTGTGATGTTTGGAGACTGAAGAGAAAATGCAACATTTGGAGACGAAAGAAAGACTGCGATGTTTGGAGGCTGAAGAAAAAGAGAAGCAGTGTCAGCATGAACTGGAGGCCAAACATTTGGAGATCAAAGAAAATGAGTGACTGCAGCATGTGGCGATCAAAGAAAAAAGAGACTGTGGCATTCGGTGATCGAAGAAGGACTGTGGCATTTTGAGGCTGAAGAAAAGGAGAAGCAGCATCAGGGTCATGGAGATAATGGGGAAGGGAATAACCAGACCCCAGAAGCAATAAAGGTCAGTAAATTTCTTCCACAATTTGCAGAGGGGGATGGCTTTGATAGAGTTATTCATATATTTAAACAAGTATGTAAACAGTATAATGTTGACCAAGGGCTCTGGGTATGGTTCCTGACCCCCTTGCTCCATGGTAAAGCTGTAACTGCTGTTTCTAAATTGTCTGATACTGACTCTTTAAACTATGATAGAGTAAAACAATGTTTATTGAAATGCTGTAAATTAACACCTGAAGCTTACAGAAAAAAAGTTTTGTGAACATAGACACAAGGCGGATGAAAGTGTATGTGATTATATTGCTGAGTTAAGCAGTTATTTCCATAGGTGGTCGAGTGGGTGTCATATCACCACTTTTGAAAGACCGGCATACCTTTTGTGAGGGAACAAGCCTGAAGACATGAGAATCTGGGTGGCAGCATAGTTAACCCTATTGTCTGGACAGAAAGGGGAACAGCTAGTAAATTTGTGCCAGTCTTTCTAAGGAGACTCTGTGTGTGTGTGTGTGTGTGTGTGTGTGTGTGTGTGTGTGTGTGTGTGTGTGTGTGTGTGTGTGTGTGTGTGAAATACCCAGGTGTGGGTGTGTCAGTTGATTGGAACTGGAACACAGTGCTCCAAAATGAGTCTTGTTTGGGATCTGGAGAGACAGAAAGTCCAGTTCCCTGTGTGCTCTTGGGGAAGATTGCACTTCATGCAAAGAGCTGCATTTGAAAATACTGTGTAAATCCATTCCTGTTCTTAGTGACCGTCTTTCACCAGTGTCAGTGGTGAGGACTGAGGCTCCTTGATTACAGTGTATCCTGCTTATGAATTTAATTTTAATTATAAAAGGCTTCAGGTTTGCTCAGGTAATTATCTTTGCAATACATAAGCATGGGCAGACATTGGATTTGGTCTTTCTATTGAATCTGGTAATCATGGATTTAGTAGTAAAATTAGTCTCATGGTCTGACCATTTCCTCAAACACTTTGCTTCATCATTACCTAGTTATAGTTCCCCCGATCGTGGACTGAGGGTAGTTTGTAACATCAACCAGGTTACTGGTGATCTTTTTTCGAGTGTACTCCTTCAGTTCCCTTTAGAGAGTGGTGCTGTTTCAGTGAATGCCTTTGTTGCAAGCCATAATACAGCTTTATCACAGATTTTCGAAACTGACAACAGGTTGTGTCAGCACTGTCCCTACCAGCTACTCAACCTACAGTACTTTTCTTGGTTGTGGAAAGACTTTGAAGCTTGGTGTGTCTACCAACCAGAACAGCTTTCTCAAACTCAGAATGTGAATCTTTTGCTTAATTCTTTACTGACAAGATTGTTTCTATTAGATTTACCTTTCCTCTAGCTGACCCCGAGGTTGTCAAGGTGAGCCCTCCTGTTCCTTCATCTGTGTTATTGCTGGTTATAGGTATTCCCAATTTTGATGAATTCACTAATGTGTTTTTTAGCTTTTGTGATCAGCAACATGTGCCTTGGATTCCCATTCTTCTACTTTGGTTACAAACAGCTTTGATGTACTGGATCCAGTGATTTGTGAGATCTTTGCAGTCTTTTTGATGGATGGGATCTTGAAAGAGTCATTGGTGATCCAGTTATCAAGAAACCATTTTAGACCCAAATAACTTAACTAATTACTACCGTATCTCTCATCTCTGATTTTTTGATAAGGTTATTGAGAATGTTGTTTATAAGCAGCTAGAAACTTACATCATAGTTAGTAGATTCATGGATCCTTTCCTGTTTGGATTTTGTACTCACCATGGTATTAAATAAACTCTAATAAGAGGTGACAATGATCTCCTGATGTCAGGAGGCCAGAAAAACTGCATAGTATTGGTCATCCTGGGTCTTTCTGCAGCATTTGACACAGTGGACCATGGCATCTTTATAGAACAACTTTAATCTTACTGTGAAAATTCTGCCAAAGTTTTGGATTGGTTTAATTTTTACCCTTTTGGCCGTACACAAAGAATGTGGTCAGGACTCAGTTCCTCATTCACCAGCAATCTAATCTTGAATGTGGAATCCCACAGTCTTTTATTTTGGGCCCTTTGATATTCACTGTGCACCTGCTTCCTCTAGGACATCTATTAAAGAAAGGGGGTATATCATACTACACCTAAGTAGATGATACACAGATCTATTTTATCAAAGAAGTAATGTGTGCATCTTTTGCCTGGCTGCTGACCTTGAAGCCATTCAGACTTGGCTTACTAATAATCAATTAAAATTTAGCATCTCCAACTCTTAGGCTTTGGATGTTCACACAACACTAAGAGATTATTCTACTATATCTCTAAGTATATTATGTATAGCAGTGATAAGCTGGAACCTCTACCTAAGTACATTACGTATGGTGGTAATAAGCTGGAACCTGTACCTAAGTATATTGCATATGGTAAGCGATAAGATGAAACTTCTATTCAAGTATGTTACATGTGCTGGTGATAAACTGGAACCTCTGCCTAAGTATATTATGTATGGTAGTAAAAAGTTGGAACCTCTAATTAAGTATAGTATATAATGTATGGTGGTGATAAGCTGGAACTTCTGCCCAACTATATTATATTATGTGGTAATAAGCTGGAACCTCTACTTAAGTATATTACTTATGGTGGTGATAAGCTGGAGCCTCTACTTAAATCTAGTATGTATGGTGGTGATAAGCTGGAACCTCTACCGAAGTGTATTATGTATGGTAGTAAAAAGTTGGAACCTCTAATTAAGTATAATATGTATGGTCTTGATAAGTTGGAATTTGTCAGTAAGGGGAGGACCATTGACATTATTCTTAACATTCAGCTGAAGACTATAGTAAGGTTATCTTGTTTCCATCTAAGAAACATCTAAAGGATTAATCACCCAATTACAAAAAAATCATCTCTCAGTTGTAGTTCACACTTTAGTCACTTGCATTGTGGACTTCTGCAATGCCCTGTATCTTGGATTGCCTAATATTACCTTAACTGGTTACAGTGGTGCAGTATTTTGCAGCCAAGTTACTCACTGTACTCTTTATTACAAAGGTATTACACCTGTTTAACATGGCCTGCACTGTCTGTCTGTCTGGTTTAGGATCATCTTCAAAACTCTGATTAGTATATTTATTTATTCATGACATGGGTCTCTGCTATGTGACTGAGATTATCAGACCCTATAGCCCTGCATGGGTTTTCCTCTGATTGACTGCTAGTGGTTCCATAGTCAACCAAATTATTTCAGGACTTTGATATTTCTACTATCAGGCCCCATACTTGTGGAATTTATCTCAATGATTTTGTGAGTGTTCTTCCCTACTAAGTTAGACACAGGCCAATCTATCTGATTTAGCATATGACAATAAGAAATGATTTTTGTTATCTTGACAACATGAAATTATTTTTCTTGTCTTGTATCAAGTCCTGTCTCTTCTAATTGTTATTTTGTACTGCTATATTTATAGTATACTGTAAAGGTGTCGTGTTTAAAGCATCATAATAAACCTCAGGCAGAGTCCAACAATGTTAGAACAATTGAGAGAGTAGTCCCTAGATTACATTATTAGGAGCAGAAAATGTGATAATGAAGCAGATACAAAACAATGAGGTGTGTTGAAGTATTTAAGTGATGCCTGGTTGGCAGTGGCACAGCCATTTGGTGAGGAAGTAGTCAAGTTGTTTTTTTGTCTTGTGGGCTTTATGCGTGGTTCATGAAGAGGGGGTTGATTGTTCTGAAGTTTGCAGAACACAGAATAGGTAAAGAGATGAATACCAGTTACATGGCGCTTCATAAGAAGCCACATCAGAAAGATAACCATGTAGCATGTAGAAGGTGATTTTGCAATAAATTAATCTGTAGAGTGAGGATTGTATAACAGGATACATAAATGATTCAGATGTTTGTTACACACTTAATAATTAATAGAATGATGTAGAAGATAGTGGGAACTGTATAATCAGAGACTTAAAGTTTTCCCTGTTTTCATTACAAAAAACAGAGGGATGGAGGAATATCCATGAAGACTGGCTTACAGCCAAGGGTGAGATGTCCATTATTAAATTAGTCTACTTTCTCTTTAGCAGTATTGTCAAGTTAAACATTGGATAACTCCTGGGGGTTCTGAATTGTCATTTACACTATGGTTCTTTTCATGTTGACTATTGTAGTGTAGTTTATGTGGAACTTTCTTACTTCTTGAACAAGCATCATCTTGCATGTCAGTCTGCTACATAGTTATGTGGAGGTACATGTAAATTACTACTATATCATTATTGTCCTGTAATGACAATCACTGTTTATCCATCTAGTTCCATATTGTTTATAAAATCTTGGTGCTGGCATTCTTATCCTTGCATGATTTGAGTCCTTCCTACCTGAAGGAAATGATAATTCCTGATGTCCATGTGGGTGCTCTGCTCTGTTACCATGCTGTTGATAATAGTGCCTAAGAGATGGCTTGAGACAGCAGGGTCTGGCCCACTACCTACCAGACCAAACAACTTTGGAATCTGCTAACATGGTGACTTCAAGACTCTTCCACCTTGGCCTCTTAAGTGCCACTGCCCCCTAAAGACTGATCTTTCTAACATGGCTTCTTATAATGATCCACATAATTGATGTTCAATTCTTCATTAATTGACTTAGTTATGTAATATCCTTTGTTTGGGTTTGTTGTATATTTTGCATGTCATGAAGTGCTTAGTCATTAACCACAAAATTAAATTTGAAGTTATCCATGATATAGGTACATAAAACATTAATGTGAAAGAGTGGAATTATCTGGGTAGGAAAGACAGGGTGAATAGGAAAAGGACTGACTACCAGGTTAAGGGAACTCACTTCAGCCTAATAATTAGGAATTACTTCTTCAATGAGAGGGAGTTGGCTAGGTTACATGAGGTGGTAGAATATGTAAGAGAGGCTACAAAAACTGGAACATTAGAAAAGGCTGAAGACACCTACAATAAGAGTAGAGAAAGGGCATAGGCAGCTGCCTATGCTAGCTGCTAAATTTAGGCAGAATAATTAGCCATATAGTCTCCTTCTACTGGCATTTTATGTTATGTTATGTTATGATGATGTCATTGCCTTACAAGCCTTACAGTGAAAAAAAAAAAAACAATCTGCACATGATGAACGTCCTGCGAAGGCTGAGATTCAAATAGATGGATACAGTATAGAAATTTGAAGACTGGTTATTTGACAACCTTTCTGTCGTGCCTTGTACACCTTGGATTAATACAAATACATGTAGACTCACCAGAACTCTTAGGTATGTATGTTTCAAACAATTTTCTTTTCAGAAACCCATTCGGTTTGCTGGGTGCTATCAAACTGGGTTCAGTTAATCACTCAGTGATCCAATTCGCAAATATCAAAAAAAAAAAAACAGATTGTTTGGTTGCATTAAATGGTACAGGGATTATATTCTTTCTTGCTTATTACTATTATCCCTGCCACTACAGGGCATTTGTACCAGCTGCACTGACCAGCACAAACATGGTAAAGCAAAAAAAACTAAATTCTTGCAGTCCACAAGTTAACTCCTCTCTATCACTGTTTGAAACCAATGTTTTAGAAAATCAGTTTGCATATTTTATATAGTAGTACCTTAATTCTGTAATTGTAACAACTGATGTTCTTCGTGTTTCACTGTTGCAGTCATCACCTGTGGGGTTGTCCATGCTGTGGTAGCCCTTGGCTGGCCCGAATACCAGAGTCAATGTTTTTCTGCGTTAGCTGCTGTCGCTTGCTGCCTGACGTCAGGTCATCAGTGCTATAAAGAAAGGCAGCTGATGCCATTATGAGTCTTTCTTGCCATGGAGCCCGTAGCAGAAGCAGTTCGCAAGTGTGCCAGTCGGTCGCTACCAGAGTTTGAATTACAGCTGAAAACATCTAAAGCTAAGTACCCTGTTGGGGATCCTTTTTTCTTGCACTAACTGATGTCCAAAAAAGTTAACAATTGTCTCACCTGTGGAAAGCAAATACCACACCAAGACTTCCATTCATACTGCATCACTTGTTTAGGCCCAGACCACAATGTCCCCTTTTGCCATTTCTGTGCCCTCTTTAATGCAAGAACCATTCATCGTAGAGCTCTTATTGTAGGCAGGTATTTTCGTCTTCTGTCTTCACATTCCGAAATGGAGTCCAACAGCCAACAATCCATAGACGTTCCAAAAAAAATGTAAGGATAAGATAGAGACAGACCACATAAGGCTAAGCCTTCAGACAACTCTACCGGTAAGCAGGTCGTTAGTTCTCCGGAATTCAGTGAGGCTCCTTCGCAGCCCCTGATGTCCAATTCGATACCTTTGCAGGCCTCTACTGAGACCCTTTTGGATTCTGGTATGCAGCAGAAATCTTCTTTGTCTTCCGAGCCTTTGGTTGTCTCTGCCCTGGTTGGGTTCAGAGCCGTGACGCAGGCACCGGCTTCCGAGGAGGTTTTTCGCACTACCGAATCTAGACAAAAAATGTTTTCTCCTCTGACTACCGTTTCTCTCAAACTGATGGATACTCTTAGGCCTAGAAGCAAGGCTACTCCTAGGAAAACTACCTCTAGCCACCATTTTACTCCTGCTCCACCACCCCAAGCTCAAATGCTTAAAACGGCAGAGGATCTTATCACCCTTATCAGGGGTAGTCAGGCCAGAACCTTCTAAAAGGAAAAGAGAACTTTACCCTGAAATGCTGACAGAACAGGATTCTGAGGAGTCTGATTATTCAGATTTCGAAGAGGAACAACAACCTCTGACTGCTTATGAGGATTCAGATGCAGAGGAATCCATTCCTTCTGCCTCCCCACCAGAAGATCTTTCCTTTGGGGAAACCCTTCACACCCTCAGGGAATGTTTCCACTGGGAATCCCAGGACTTCCCTCAGTCTAAGAAAAGACTAAGAGAGTTTCTAGACCTGCCCCAGCACAGACCCTTGGCCATCCCCCCTATCTCAGAGGTGGTGGATGATGTCTTCCATGAATCCAGCTTAACTCCTGACGCCCTTCCACCTGCCTTCAGAAAACCTGACAGGTATGACAAAGTACCGGATTCTCACAACTACCTGTAGAGAAATCCTGCTGCAGACGCGTTGGTCATTACACAGGTACAAAAGGAGCTAAGGCTAGTTCTGCAAAAAATTCTATTCCTTCTGACAAGGACTCCAGAGCTCTGGAGAGATGGGGTAAAAAAGTATACACCTCTGCAACCTTAGCTATCAGCACACTCAACTGTCAGTTCCACATGTTAAAATATCAACAACACACTTTGGAACTATTAAAACAAAAGATTTCAACCTTTCCTGACTGTGCCAATTCAAAAGAGTTAACAGATTTACTGCACTCTACTTGTCAAGTGGCTAAACACTCATTACATTGTGGATATGATGCCCTAGAGGCCTCACGCAGAGCAGCAGTGTCAGGATCTGTCATTAGGAGACATGCATGGTTGAAGGAACAACCTCTCCCTGATAATGCAAATCTAAATTACTTGATGCACTCTTGGATAAGGACCGCTTGTTTGGAGTAAAAGCAGAAGAGGTGCTTAAAAAGATGGAAGACAAACCAAATCTATGCAAACAGTAAAAAGATTTCCTTCAGGTACAACCTCATAGGTTCAGCAGGAATTTTCCCCTCAAAACACTGGTCCTTTCCTGCACCTAGCAGACAGGAGTAAGGTAAGCCCCGCAGGGACAGACAACCTAGACTCCTATCCCAGGGACAGCAGAGAACCAAACTGTGGACCACTTCCACTCAAAAGGCAGGGAGTTCTAAGCCATCCCTCTATGGTAAAAACTCTAAATGACTCCCTCCCCCTTTGCCTTCTTTTCACTCACTAAAAACTAGGAGGAAGGCTCTCCCTCTACAAAGAAAATTGGCTTTCTGTAACAAAGGACCAATTGTCTTAAAGATCATTTTCAGGAATACAAATTTGCCTTCACTGAACTCCCAATTCTAAGAGGGTACCCAGACTTACCTCCAAATCAGTTGGGAGAGGCATTGAAACATGTCCAAGCTCTCATATCCCAAGGGGCAGTAGAACCTGTCCCCTCAGATCAAACAGGCAAAGACTTTTATTCCAGGCTTGTTCCCAGAAAAGAGGGCACTTGGTGCCCCATCTTGAATCTATCCATTCTGAAGAGCTTCCTGGTGGTCCCCGAATTTAAAATGCTAACTTTGCAGCAGCTGCTGCCTGTGCTGACAAAAAATGACTGGTTAGTTACGCTAGATCTAAAAGATGCCTACCTCTACATCCCCATAAAGGAATCCTGCAGGAAATTCCTTGTGTTCTGAGCAGGCTCACAACACTTACAGTTATCTGTGCTACCCTTTGGCTTATCTACTGCTCCTAGGGTATTCACCAATTGCTTAGCCCCAGCTATAGCTTTTTGCAGACAGAAAAATATACAACTTTACCCTTATCTGGATGACTGCCTCATTCAGGCAGATTGCAAAGAAAAGGTCCTCAAGGACCTCCTCTTTGTCAAAACCCTCCTAACCTCATTAGGGTACACCATTAACGAGAAGAAATCAAAGCAAACACCCTTCAGGAAGATCATTTTCTTGGAGCACTGCTGGACACAGCATCCCAAATGGCCTTCCTATCCCCAGAAAAGCAGAGCTTCCTGCCTCTCTATTTTACCCAGCTGGCTTCCAGAAGTCACCTCAGTGCAAGCAAGTTCCTGCAAACCTTGGGGTACATGGCATCTTGCATCCTTCTAATTCCTCTAGCCAGACTTCACATGAGAAAACTTCAGTGGTACCTAAAGAACCTTTGGTGTCAGAACTCTCAACCTCTAAAGACCACTCTCCCTCTGATCCCATGTAAAAGGGCTGAGTTTCTCTGGTGGGCAGGGGCCTGTGCCCAGAACAAGGGTCTTTCCTTCACCCTCCACCCAACTGGGCAGACCTTTACCACTGATGCCTCAGACATAGTTTGGGGCAATCACCTAGAAGGCAGGTGCACCCAAGTTCTTTGGGGTGCCCAGGACCTTCCTTACACATCAACCAGAAGGAAATGATGGCAGTACAAAAGACTCTGACATCCTTCGAACCCCATCTCAAGCCAGGGGTTCTCCTTATCAAAATAGACAACACCACAGTAATGTGGTACATCAACATACAGGGAGGGACCCAATCTTACCCTCTGTGCAGGTAGCCATGAACCTCTGGCTGACAGCCTCTTCCATGAGGCTACACCTGATAGTCCAATACCTACCAGGGATCAACAACACCGGCAGACCACTTAAGCAGAAACTTACTGGACCCCCGTGAATGGCGGCTCCACAGAAAAATCTTTTTACAAATCACTTTAGGCATAGGGGACTCCAGAGGTGGATCTCTTTGCTTCACATCTCAATCATTAGCTGAAAAAATTCTGTACCAGGGAGTATCACCACCTAGTGTGGAAGGTGGATGCCTTGACCTTCTCCTGGAACAGCTTGTTTGTGTACGCATTCCCTCCTCTGCCTCTTATTCCAAAGGTATTGATCAAAATAAGGGAGGAGAGCTCAAAGGCCATCCTCATTTCTCCAGATTGGCCCAGACAACATTGGTACCCCTTACTGCACAGCCTGACCTTACAGCCTCCCAGTCTGCTTCCCCTGATCTCATACCTCTTAACTCAGGTGGGGGGGATGCTGCACCCAGACTTACAGACTCTCAAACTATCAGCATGGCTAATACTCTAAAGGCAAACAAGGGGCCCCTGTTAAGCAAACAGGTCCTAGACATTATCACAGAGGCCAGAAGGCCCAGCACCAGAAAGTCTTACACAGGAAAATGGAAATGATTCTGTTCCTGGAGCCAGTCTAGAGGGGACAATACCTCACAACCTTCCATCCCTCTTTTCCTGGACTACCTAGCGGAGCTACTTAATAGTGGCCTCTCCTTCTCCTCTATTAAAATCCATGCCTCAGCCATTTCAACTCATTTTGATACAGAACAGCCCCTATTCTCCCATCCTTTGATTAAACAATTCCTCAGAAGGGCTTCTAATATGAGACCTCCCTTAAGGCCATCCACTCCAGCCTCGGACCTGAATTATGTTTTGGAAAAACTAATTTTACCACCCTTTGAACTTGCTGCTTCAGCAGAACTAAGATACCTCTCCTGGAAGACTGCTTTTCTCCTAGCTATCACCTCAGCCAGAAGGATTTTAGAACTTCAGGCACTGATGGCCATTGAGCCCTTCATCATCTTCCAAGCAGACAGGGTCTCCCTGAGTACTAATCCCTCCTTTATGCCCAATGTGGTAACTCTCAACCAGGCCATACATCTACCCACCTTCTCTCCTAATCCACAAAACAAGGGGAAAGAATTCTGCACTCACTAGATGTCCACAGACAGCTCAGATACTATCTGGACCATACTAAACCCTTCAGGAAAACAGACCAACTACTTGTCAGCTTTGCCCCAGGGGCAGAGGGGAAGCCCATTTCCAAACAAACCATTTCCAAATGGATATCACACTGTATCCATTTCTGCTATAGACTGTGTGACCCCCCCCCCAAGTCTATTTGAATCCATTCCACTAGGGCAGCCTCCACTTCTCCAGCATTCTTCAGAGGAGTTCCCACCAGGGACATCCTGGAAGCTGCCAACTGGACTTCTGTCCATACCTTTACCAAGCATTACCACCTACCTCTATTTTCTAAGGCTAGGGCAGGATTTGTCTCTGCAGTTTTGCAGAGCATGCTGACCCATTCCTAGGTCTCTTACTAATCCTACCACCCCTCTCCTCAGCTTTGGGAATCCTCCCACAGGTGATGACTGCAACCGTGAAACATGAAGAACATAGTACAGTTGTGTACAATTGCCATAAATGTAGATGTTCGAGTGTATTTACAGTTGCAGTCCTGGTTTCCCACCCTCCTTCCTCCTTATATCTTCTTTCTTTAGGGAGACATATGTTTCTAATGGTGGCTTTTACTCACCAGCACCACTTTACCATATTTACTTGGGTCTCTGACTAAATACTGCGGTGGTGGTGCTGCAGTAGCGTTGTCGCCTCACAGTAAGACGTTGTCCTGTTCGATTCTCAGCTAGAGTGCCTTCTGTGTGGAGACATGTGTGAAAGGGCATACCTTCATTGAAGGTTGTGCGTCAGGGCCAGCAACTCAGCATGTAAAAATCTACTGTCAATCATTAGCGGACAGGAGTTCCCTAACCGGGAAAAGCCGAAAGACACAACAACAACAACAACTTGGGTCTCTGACTGGTTAGGGCAAGAAAAACTGATGTAATGGTGTCCGCTGCTTTCCTTTATAGCACTGATGACCTGACGTCAGGCAGCAAGAAACAGCAGCTGATGCAGAAAAACATTGACTCTGGTATTCGGGCTGGCCTAGGGCTACCAAAGCAGGGATAACCTCACAGGTGATGATTGCAACAGTGAATAAACTCGAACATCTACATTTATGGTAAGTGTATACAACTGTACTTTTTGGATGTCATTGTAGCTCTGAGTATTCACAGGAGGTGAGTCATTGAAGCCAATTCAATTTTGAATGAATCATTAAAGAGCTAATGGACCAGAGCATTTCTAATTTACCATGCAGTGTGGCAATTTAATAGTAATAAGTTAGGGGAATGCGGGAAGCTTTTTCTTCCATGGGTCAGCTCCTAGTGTTGTCTCCTGTCTATATGATGAATCTGGGCATCTTGGGCAATGTAGCAATTGCCTCATGTACACAGACAACCCTCTCCTCCTACCACCCAACACCACAACCTGTGAGAGATGCATTTACCTAGCCAAATTGGAGGTAAAGCTCTCTACAACCAAGACTGAACTTGACAGTCAAGAGGAGAAAGTAAACACTTGCACCACACCACACTCATCACATAGTCCCACTAAACCTACACCATCAAAATCCACACATAGAAACACAAAAACATTCACAGAGGCTCTCAGTAATAATCTGCTCAAGCAAAAGAGACCTTCAAAGCAGAAACACAAGCAACCTCCACCCCCCCCCAACACAACCCAAATGACACATAGCCCACAGAGTCAGTGTGCCAATAAACCACAGCCCACAAGGCAAAACAACGTATCAAACACACTAGTCATAGGTGACTCTATAGTCAGGCACACTGATGTCCCACTCACCAGGCTAAACAAGGAGAAGTTTACTGTCAGCTGCCTGTCTGGTGCCGGGATCCGCCACATAACCCATGCACTCAGGTCACTCCACAACAAATACAAATGTGACTCTGTCATTGTCCATGTTGGTGTGAACGACCTGAGACATACCTCCTTGGACTACATGAAAAAAGACATGAAAGAGCTCTCCGATCTTGTAGCCCAGCAGGTATGACCCTAGCCCTGAGTAGCATCCTGCCATCGCCCAGAATGATACCGCAGTACAAGGACAAAATGACTGATTTCAAAAATTGGCTAAGCTTCTGGTGTCATTCTAAGGGGATCCAGTATCTGTCTGCCTGGGATGACATGGTCGACAGACCATAATGCTTTGCCAGAGATGGCTTGCACCTGTTGCCCCTGGAATTCCGGATACTGGCTAAGGGTCTTGCCACCCCTGTAGTGCCATTTTCAGGCAAGGTTCAAATGACAAATTCACCACCATAACAGGAACAGGCAAGCAAAAACTGAGGGTAATGCTGCTCAATGCTAGAAGTCTAAATCTCAAAATGCACTCACTCAAGGCACTCCTTAAAATGGAGAACATCGATATCTGTGCAGTGACTGAGACCTGGTTCAAGGCACTAGAGAGCACCCCTGCATTACCAGGCTATACCTCATACAACACATTTCAGCCATCTAACCTGGGCCAAAACACCAAAGGTGGAGGTGTGTCCATATGCATTAAGGCTATCCACACCTCCAGGCTAGTTGCACAGCATAATGCATCTGAGGTTATCCAAGTGCAACTAACTCTGGGCAAAACTGCAATCCAAATTGTAGCTTGCTACAGATCCCCACAATGCCCCAGGATTCCCACTCCTCTTTTCTTGATATACTGGAAAATATTAGGGTTCAACCAAACACCCTAATAATGGGCGATTTCAACTACCCCAACATTAACTGGGAAAACTACTCATGTACCAACTCCTTCACTCAACTCTTTCTGGAATTCATAAATTCCAATGCCATGGATCAACTTATCCACACCCCCACCAGGGGCAACAATATCCTAGACCTAGTCATTACCAACACGAGTGACTGGTGTTCCACATTTGAAGTCAACTCCTCGTTGGTCAGATCCGACCATAAGCAAATCACCCTAGATATCCGCATCCTGCCCCCACCCACCATTAAGGAAACCACGGTAAACAATTTATCCAAAGCCAACTTGATGCTTCTTAAGACAGAAGTGGCAAACTTCATGACACCCATGCAGATGGACAATACAGTTACGACTGCTGAATCCTACACAAATGCACGCTATAAGCACTTACACAAGTGCATGGATCATGCTATCCCGAACAGAACCAAGACGCTATCCTCCAAAAAAAAGGAAGCCAATCTGGTGGTCCCCTGCTATAAATAAACTCTACAACAGAAGGAAGAAACTGTTGTAAAAGAGAGTAAAATCCCATGAGTGGAGGAGCTCACTGGTCAGCCTCAGTAAGAAGCTGAGATCCCTTATAAGATCCTCCAAAGCTAGCTACAAAAACAAAATCACCACTGATTCTAAGGGCAGCCACAAAGCATTATATAGCTATGTCAAGAATCTCAATAGCAACACCCAGATCTGCGCTGAGTTACAGCACAACGGCATGTAAATTACAGAATCAACTGATATTGCCAACATCCTGGCAGATAGGTTCAGTGCTAACGTTATCCCCCTCTCACCCCCTAAAGGGCCCATATCTATACAGGAATAATGCAGAGTCCCTGTAATCACATTTATGCAGGCAAAAGCTTCACTCTCTAAAACCAAAAACACAGCCTCCATGGGACCGAATAACATCCCAGACTGCGTTTTACACAAACTTCAGAATGAACTGGCTCCCCACATAAGCAACATGTTCAATCATAGTATCACATCAGGCTTTGTGCCCCCTGAATGGTACACAGCAACAGTTATCCCACTCCACAAAGGGGGAGCCATCAATGATCCTGGGAACTATTGCCCTATTAGCCTGACGAGCCTGGTCTGCAAGGCCATGGAACATATCATCATGGAACTCATAAACAAAGACAGAGGTAACTTCCAAACTCTGGACCCCACCCAGTTCGGGTTTTTGAAAGGCAGATCATGCCTTTTGAACCCGATCGACTTCTTTGAGGCAGTCACCAAAGCTGTAGACGTGGGTAAAGTGGTTCACACAGCCTATCTTAACCTCGCCAAGGCTTTCAACACCATCCCCTATTCTGGAATTATAGCTAAACTCTCTAAACTAGGTATAAAGCTCTACATCACAAGATGGGTTGCCAACTGGCTCACTGACAGAACCCACACTGTAAAAGTTGCAGACTCCAAATCTGACTTCAAACCAGTGACAAGTGGAATACCACAGGGTTCAGTCCTGGGACTTCTCCTGTTTGGTATCTACTTCTCTAAAGTACAGGCTAACACAGAAGTCCTCTGGCTAATGAAGTTCACTGATGACTGCAAACTAGGAGCCATAGTTGAGTCCCCAAATGATGTGGACATCCTACAAAAGGGCCTCACGGAGACAGATGCCTGATGTTAGAGGCATGGCCTCATGCTCAATGCCAAAAAGTGCATTGTCATCCCCTTTGGTAAAAACTCTGTACCCATGAACTACCACATAAACTGCACTCTACTTAATGCCAAATGTGTGATAAGAGACCTTGGGACTCAGGTGGACAGTAGTCTCTCCTTTGATAATCACATCGCCACAGTAGTCAGGAAATCCTTCTATGTGACACACCTCATCACAAAAGGGTTCTCATCCAGGAAAAAAGAGGTCATTGTTCCCCTCTACTCGGCACTCATTAGACCCATTATAGAGTACAATGCCCCTTTTGGAATGTACCTCTCAAGACATCTGCAGCAGCTAGAAAGGCCACATAATACCTCACAAAGAGGATTACTGGCCTCAAACAGATGCCCTACACTGACCATCTCCATCTTTACTCTGTAGCATATCACCTACTTTGAAGAAATCTCTGCCTAACATATAAAGCTACGTTAAACCCAAAGCTGTTGGACATGCTACACCTAAAGAAATCCCAATCCCTCTGAGCTACATGCTCTAGGGACCTAAATCTTGTCACCACAATAAACAGGACATGCTGGAGGGATAGATTCCTGTCCCAGAGAGTTCCTATACTCTGGAACAAGCTACCCATTTATGTCAAACAAAGTTCCTCATTAGCACTCTTCAAAAAAAATCTTGATGAGTGGATGGGAAATAGGAAATACACCCCGGGGATCATGTCTGTGGCTCTGCTTGTCAGGGGCACAGGAAATTAACTTTCTTGGGTGGCGTAAGCCATGGAACCTTATTGGCTAGTCTTACTTAGGCCCTTGGGTCGATAGCCTAGTACCTACCTATGAACCTATGAGAAAAAATAAATAAACATCATTGTTAATTTGGTCTTTCAGCCTTCAACAAAGAGACTCTGATGAGGCTTTCTTCACTGGACCAGCCTATGTTTGTGACCCAATAGCATGCCTAGTTTTAAACCTGAAATTTGTGAGTTTTAATCCCTGGTATAGAGTGAGATTTTATTTGAATCTATGACATCTGAATGCAGCAATGAAGGGTGCTGTACTGGTGAGGATTGATGGCCTGTGGATGAGGCATCAAACTATGGCCCATATGTACTAGCCATTATGCCTATTAGGTATATTAGGTGGAACTAAATAAACACAAGGCTTTATGTAGTAAAATAAAAAGAGCAATATTTATCATCAACTCCATGGAAAAATCAGACAAACTCATCACAAATCTAAGAAACAAAAATGACTAATAATAACTAATAATCTAATAAAATAAATGTATGCACAGAAAAAAAAAATTTCAGATAATATCAGCAGAAACAAATGCTGAAATTTTATAGAAGCACATTGTTAATCATAAGCTGCATGATATAAAACACAAACCACATTGAACTCTGAATATGTCATCAAGACAGTATGCAAATGATATCTAAAAACAGTATCCAAGTAATGACACGTATCACTGCACATCTCCCAGGTGATATTTAAAAACATAAATAGGAAAAACAAAAGTATTACACGATGGCCTGGGCTTCAAAACTCATTCACTCTAGTTCTTACTAGTTCTTAACAAAAAAACTGTAAATCCAGAAGGAAGGTGCACCTCAAAAACACAAGCTTGACTTGTGTTTTTGAGCTGCATCTTCCTTCTGGATTTACAGGTTTTTTTTTGTTTTTTATTGGTTTTGAGTGGCTAGTTCTTAACAAAAATAGATATTCCACAGATTCTAAAACTCTTGCAAACATTTAGCTGGGGATTCATAAAGTTTCCACGATGCAAACTTTTTAGATTCAGAGACGCATTAGCTGCAATGAGGAAATACCTCATTATCAGCTAATTTGCATGTCTGGATTGCTATTATGTACAGAAAGTACAGATCAGTACTTTACTATGGTAGTTAATTATGGTAGTTGATGCATTGTGTTAACGTAGCACCCCCTCTTCACACTCACTCATATAACACACACGTGCACACGCGCACACGTTCACACACACACACACACACACACACACACACACACACACACACACACACACACACACACACACACACACACACACACACACACACACACACACACACAAACACACACTCACACACATACAAACTCATAACTGCATATAACCTATTTATTTAACATTTTTTACCAGGAAAGTCTGACTAGGACAGAGCCCATTTTCAGCAGAGACCTGGGGAGAAACGCATGTCTTTGGAATGTGGGAGGCGACTGGATCACCCAGAGGAAACCCAGGCAAATGCAGGGAGGGCACGCATACTCTGCTCAGAAGGCACTCCAGCTGGGAACTAAACCAGAGAACTTCTTGCTGTGAGGCAGCAATGCTAACTGCTGCTCACTGTGCCGCCCAGTTATTACCTATGCCCTCATAAAAAGTTCTAATGCAACCTCCCATGCAGGCATACACTCACATAACACTCACACATGCAATCATACATACAGTCCATCACACACACACACACACACACACATATATATATATATATATATATATATATATATATATATATATATATATTTATGTGTGTGTCCCCTACAGATGTTCGAAATTCCAAACAGCCAAAGCCCATATGGCCAAGACCATATGTAAAACTTTTGAAATTTTGAACGTTCTGAACTGACAGCTCCTCATTGCGCGGAATGGGAAAATTTCCATTTACCGCACTGTAGTGCGATCTCAGAGTTGGTAAATTAAAGTTAAGGGGGTGGGGGTGTAGCCCCCCTGCTAGCAGCTTTAAAATAATGCAGTGTTTTGTTTTTATTTTTTTTTTTGCATTTTAAAAATTTCAGGAGTCGAACATATGGTCTCGGCCATATAAGTTTCGGCTTTCTGAAATTTCGATCATGTATAGTACACCCATATATATATATATATATATATATATATATATATATATATATATATATATATATATATATATATATATATATGTATATAGATATATATACATACACACACACACACACACACACACACACACACACACACACACACACACACACACACACACACACACACGCTGTAACTACCTGACCAATAATCTCTCTAACTCTTACCTCTACCATGATGGATGAACATGGCCTTTTCACTGTGTTCATTTCCATGACCAGTCAGGAGCAGCTGTGCTAATTTATTCAGCCAAGTGATTCTCTGAATTCTTTGGCTGTGTATAGTCTTTACTGCAGGCAGTACTGGGAAGAGTACATGCCTAATTAGCACATACTTCTTCCCTTGAATGACAAAAAAAAAAAATTACATTTTTCTTTTTTCTTTTTTTAAGACATTTGTTTATTATACTTTGTATTTGCCATGACTATTTTATGTATTACGTGTATTAACTTGCCCTGATTTAAAGCCTTAGTATTTGCATTGTCTATCTTTGTCTAATGTGTTTAATTTCTGGAGCTTTTCTCCCCGGGCCTCTACTGAAAATGGACATATATCCAGCTAGACTAGCCCGGTCAACAAATGTAAAATAAATAAAAAAATAAAATAAAATAAAATAAATAAATAAATAGTATCTTGCACTGCCACAGAGAATACAAAAAGGGTCTCCATGAGGTGTATACCTCATGTATACTTCAAAGTAACATTTCTGAATTTGGGCCTTAATGTAAAAAAATGGGTTCAATAATATTCTTGTCTTTTTATTTTTCTTTAGCTGGAATTTTTTTTTTTTTTTTTGAAACATTGGTAATACAGAATCCCTGTACTCTTCCCCCAAAGATCCTTCTGGACAAACATTTGTAGAAATACATGGAAATAAGTTTCAGAATATTGAGCTATAGATGAAAAACATACACACTAATCATTGTGACTAGAAGATAAAAGGGCAACTCCATTCCAAGACACTTTCCACTGCATGGCCTTTGGAAAAAAAATATCAGCTGGTATTCAAGTAAAGATTTAAGTCTGACCAGCAGCTGACTATCTGCTCCTCAAACTATGTGACATACAAATGCCTCTGCACAGTTCATAGGGTACTCAGAAGAAAGTCACATTTATGAACAATTATGTCAAAGTCCAACTATATTTGAATAATAATCCGTAGTGTATTTTTACAATTAGTCTTATATGTCTCAAATAACCGCCTCCTAACATGCTTGAGTGAACTTAATGAAGAAGCCCAGATAAAATGAAATAATATATGTGCTGCCTCAATTTCCAAGCTGTCTTAGACATAAGAAACCCCTTCTAAGGTTCCTGTAACAGGTAATGATCATAAACATCCTCATATCCTTAGTGAAACAGCAGATTTCATAAAAATAGTATTCTATTGTAGCACATCCCATGCTTATAATCTTATAATATATATATATATATATATATATATATATATATATATATATATATATATATATACCATTTCCATGATTGCACCACAGTGGAAAAGGGAGCCATTCCCCGATTCTGACTGTGCCACAATCCAGCACATTAGAAGCCACATCCTGTTAGACCATTTGGGATTTTAATCTTCCCACCTTGATCTTGGTAAGAAAGACGGATTAGTCCTTAGAGATACCCTATCTTTGTGGAAGATTAAATAGGGAGGACGAATGCAGAGAGCATGAAGCTCAGATACTCTCCTGGCAGAAGTAATGGCGACTAGAAAAAGTGTCTTCCAAGAAAGAAATTTCAAAGAACAGGCAGCTGCAGGTTCGAAAGGGGGAAGAATCAAGGATGTTAAAATTAAATATAGATCCCACTGTGGTGGGGGGTCTCTAATCGGAGGTTTAAGTAAAAAGATACCTCGAAGGAATGCCTTGCAAAGTTTATGTGACATAATGTTGTGGTCCAGAAGGCCTATATGAAAATTCGAAATGGCTGCCAGCTGAACTTTTACTGTGGAGTAAGAGGATCCTGAATGAAAAATCTCAGCTAGGAAGTCCAAGACCGAATGAATCGGAGTAGTCCAAGACCGAATGAATCGGAGCAGTATAGGGGTCTATGTTCCTAGCTTTTGCCCAGAAGGAGAAATGTCGCCATTTACTAGTGTAAATCTTTCTGGTAGAAGATTTTAGGGAAGCTACTATGATATCCCAGACGGGATTAGAAATCATTGGAAGCCTGGCTAAGGATGGAAGTGGAGCAACCAAGCAGTGAGGTTGAGAGAAGGTATGGATTGGTGCAGCTGCCCCGACTGGTGGGTCAGAAGATCTGGAACCGGGTCCAGATGCCATGGCTGTACCAAGAGATAACGATGTAGGAACGGAAACCATATCTGTCGAGGCCAATAAGGGGCAATGAGAATCAACTTGGCTCTCAAGGCGGTTGCTTTCTGAATTAGTTGAGGTATCAGCGGAAAGGGGGGAAAGGCATAAAGAAGTCCCCGGGGCCAATCTTGGGTTAGAGCATCTCTGGGGGGATGGCCTGGAAGGGGGAAGAGAGAGAAGAAGTCTGGGCATTTGCTGTTTTGAGGTGTAGCGAAAAGGTCGCATCAAGGAAGGCCCCACTTCTGAGAAATCTCACTGATTGTTTGGGAGACCACTCATAAGGCATGAGAATAGCTCTGCTCAATCTGTCCGCTATGATGTTGGATTTCCCAGGGATATGTGTTGCTATCAGAAACCGCTGAGAAGAGATTGCCCATTGCCAAAGTCTGAGAGCCTCTCGACACAGTGGATAGGACTTGGTTCCACCCTGTTTGTTGATATACCACACTATGGACATATTGTCCGTTTGGACTGCAATAGTTCCCAGGGGAAGAGAGTCGTTGAGGGCTTGCAACGTTAAAAGCACCGGTCTCATCTCCAGGACATTTATGTGCAGATGGTATTCGAAAGTTTGCCAAGTGCCATGGACCATTCTGCCCTGATAATGCCCCCCCCCACCCGATCAGGGAGGCGTCCAATGTAACCGTGGCAACCGGAGCAGGAGGAACAAAGGGTCTGCCCTGATGGACTTGAGGGGACGATATCCACCAGGTCAGATGCCTTTTGCAAGTTGGAGTTGCTATGATCTTGTGACGCATGGGAAGTTGTTGAAAAGACCATTGGGCGAATAGCATCCATTGCAGAAGACGCATGTAAAAGCGGGCAAAGGGAAGAAGTGTTATGGCGGCCGCCATAAGACCCAATACTTTCAGAGCAAATCTGGCCTGAATTTTGTTGCTGAGAAGAATCACCTGGACATGACTTTGAATGTCCAAGATCCTTTGGTCTGTTAACTTTGCTGAAAGTTGTACGGTGTCCAATTTTGCGCCTATAAAAGTAATAGATTGACAAGGCGACAAGGCAGATTTTTCAAAATTTATAGAAATCCCTAGCCCTCTGCAAATGTGAATGGTGTAATCTCTGGCTTGGAGAAGTTGATGCCTGGTGATGGCAGTGAGGAGCCAGTCGTCTAGATATGGAAACACCTGGAATCCTTGACGTCTCAGGTGAGCCGTAACCACTGCCATACATTTGGTGAACACTCTGGGGGCTGTAGTGAGTCCAAAGGGCAGGGCTCTGAATTGGAAGTGACTGGTCCCAAGCCGAAAGCGGAGAAATCTTCTGGAGCATCTGTGAATTTTTATGTGATAGTACGCATCCTGAAGATCTGTCAAGCACATCCAATTGTCCTTGCCCAGAAAGGGTAGAATGGACTGAAGCGTGACCATCCGGAATCTTGATTTCTTTACAAACTTGTTTAGTTTGCTCAGATCTAATATTGGTCTCCAGTCCCGTCTTTTTGGAACTAAAAAGAACCTTGAGTAGATTCCGGATCCTATTTGGTCCGCTGGGACTGGCTGGATGGCTCTTTTTGCTAGCAGTTTTGATATTTCTAGTACTGCTAGTTCCCTTAGACTTGGTGGAACGTCTGGAAGGGTTCCCTTTTGCTGAATTGGGGTTTGAATAAAGGGAATTTTGTAACCCTCGGATATAATCGACTGTACCCATTTGTCTTGAGAAAGGGAAAGCCAGGCTATTGGGTACAGCGATAATCTTCCCCTGACTGCCTCCGAAGGTGGACAATCAGGCAACATCTCAGGGATGCTGGAAGGGTTTGTCAGAAAAAGGCTCTCTGCTGCCCTGATTCTGCGGACCCCCTCTGCCCCTAGGGCGGCGTCTATTATTGTTACCCCCTCTGCCTCTGGGGGTAAACTGACTTCGTGCATCAGGCGTGACTCCTTGAGATTTGCGGAACCACATTTTACCTCCCTTCTGTCATTTGGGGTAAGGTCTTGAAGGGGTGGAGAAACGGACTCCTACGGCAGAAAGAGTCTTGCCATCTTGTTCGCATCTAGTCAAAGTGTCTTTTACTTGAGGTCCGAACAAGGTCGAACCATCAAAGGGGGAGTTTGTGAAGGACGCCTTGAAGGGGTCTGCAAAATTACAAAGCCGCATCCAGGACTGACGCCTTAAAGCCACTCCTGTGTCTGCGGCCCTACTCGCTCCATCGGCTGCATAAGAAATGAGCCGCATAGAGGAGTTAACAATGGAGTTAAGGATTCCTAGCTGTGAGCTAATCTTATCCTGAGACCCAGCAGCTGATGGATCCTGTAGAACTTCTCCCAACTCTTTAAGAACATCTCTTTGAAGGCGGGTGAAGTGGCACAAGTAGTTCAGCGATCTCATGGCAAAAGTCACTGAAGAAAAAATCCGCTTGCCGTACCTGTCCATAGTCCTAGAATCCTTGTTAGGAGGATGGACATGTACTGAAGGATCAGCTAGTTCCTTCTTGGTGGCAGCAGCCACCACCATGGCATCAACTGGGACACCCTTCATCAAATATTGTCTATCTGGTGGGGCTGTAATGAATTTTGAAGGCCTCCTAATTATAGGTTCCACCGAATCTGGAGCCATCCACGCCTTCCGAGCCACTACATCCATAAGAGGGTCAAAAGGCGGAGACACCCAGGAGGTGGAGGGTCGAGATGTGAATGCCTCCAGGTATACTGACTCGTCCTCAGAAGGATTAAGGGAGGGCCAGTTCCCCCTCTGCTTAAGGAGTTCAAGGATGTCTGAGAAAGAGACATCCTCAGAGGAGGACCTTGGGGATCCCTCCGACTCATCCAGGTCAGTATCAGATGTAATAGACTCGGGGGAGTCTAGATGTTTCCTCTTACATGTCCTCTTACGCGGAGGTTCACCTGACGGATCAGGAGAAGCCTCGGAAGAGGAAGATATTCCCAATGGGGAAACCTGAGGCATTGGATCTCTGGGTCCGGGAGCAAGAGAGTGGGAAGAGACGTCAGCAGGCACTGTAGTGGGAGGAGCTGATGGAACTGTCCGTTGACTAAGCCCAGGGGCTAGTACACTCCTCATCACCTTGAAGGCTCCCCCGTCAGAGAGACCAGAAGGTTCCTGCTCCGAATAGATAGGAACTCCAGGCCTCACCGAGAGGGAAGGCTCCGAGGCAGATGTCGGGGATGAGCTCACCAACGCCGAAGCCCCGAGAGGGAGAACAGGGTCAGAGAAGGGTCTGATGCCACTCGCCCCCTCGGAGCCGACGAGAGAGACCAGACACCCGGATCCCTCCAATGAAGGCCTCAAGGAGGAGATCAGAGCAGAGGACGACGGAGCCGAAAGGGGTGGTATCGGCTCCGAACTGCAACGGTCACGGTTCCGAGGAGCTCCGGCTCCGAGCTCTGTAAGAGAGTCGAAGGAGGAATGTTTGGTGGATGTGAAATAGTTACCTTCTGTTGAGAAGGGCTATGGAGCATTTGGGCCAATGCCTGAGACTTTAATAGTCTACTCACCAATCTCTCAAGGTCGTGATCAGACAGCCTGGACGACCGAGAAGAACGGCTCCGATGGCTCTGCTCCGAGAGCAAGGGTGATCTCGGAGCTGAACGTATCGACTCTAATGAGGGGGATCAAGATCTCTTTTTAGAGATTGATGGAGCCAAAGGAGCCGAGGATACGTCGGCTCCAGCTGGAGCCAACACTGAATGTCCAGATTGGGCAGTATCGGCGCCGGATGGAGCCGATACTGTTACTGCTATAATGGAAGGATCGTCCCCAGCCGGAGCCGATCTCGACACTGGTGAAGATAAACCAGAAGCCGACAGCTTTGAACTTTCAGCCGAAGGCTTGATAGGTTTCGAGGGCTTCCCCGGCGCCGACTTAGTCAGGGAGCTCTCAGGCTTTAATAAGCCCCTTAATATCAATTTATTTCTGTGCTCCTGCAGGACTCTTGGGCTGAAGGCATGACAGATAGCACAAGAGTCCTGCAGGTGCAGAGGTCCCAGGCAGTAAACACAAGAAGTGTGACCGTCTGTCAGAGACATCTTCTGACAGCACGAGTCACACTTCTTGAAGCCTGAGACCTTTGTGTCCTTCGACATAGCTGTGTCAAGGAAACACAAGTTGTCAAAAACAAAACACTAACACACACACACACACACACACACACAAAAAACACCCAATCCAAAAATTTAAACTAAACAGGGATAACAACACAGTCAGACACAAACAATCCCTGACAGGAAAAAATTTAGGAAGGGGAAGTCCAAGGCCTAAGCTAGGGAAAGGGGATAAAAAACTCGAAAAAAAAAGGAACACTAACGGGAATAGTGTTAAAGTAAGCGTTAAGGTTAACAAAAAACAACTATAGATATGAAAAATTAAAGGGGTTAGACTAAAGTCTTATATTTAGAAACTTACCTGGAGCTGGTAAAAAAAGGCACCTCATTAGCGAAGCGGCAAACGAGATCTGGGTAGTCTCCGCCTTGCATCATGGGATATAGGGTTGCCTCGAGCTGGTAAAATTAGCTCTCGAGCTTAGCAAGTGCCGAGTCAGAGCTGAGGATTGGCTCCGAACCCATCCAGCAAGAATGAAGGCGAGATTGACAACTTAACATCTTATATTTCCACTAGAAAGCATGGGATGTGGAATGGTTTTCAATGGCACACTGAGTGGATTGGAATTGAATTAAGTGAATTGAGAGAGAGTGAGTGAATGCACATATGAAAGCAGAAGCGCCTTTGTGTAAGAGATTGGAGAAATGTATGAAAGCTGAAGAGAGTATGTGCTAGAGACTGGAGAGAGAAAAGAGTGAGTGAATGCATGTATGAAAGCAGAAGAGACTGGATGAGAGATCGGAGAGATGTATGAAAGCTGAATAGAGTGTGTCTGACATACTGAAGGGAGAAAGAGTGAGTGAATGCATGTATGAAAGCAGAAGTGATTGTGTGAGATTTGAAAGATATATGAAAGCTGAACAGAGTATGTGTGAGAGATTGGAGAAAGAAACTGAGAGGATGCATGTATGAAAGCTGAAGAGACTTTCTGTATGAGATTGGAAAGATGTATGTAAGCTGAAGACAGTGTGTGTGAGATCGGATAAAGAAAGAATGAGTAAATGCATGTATGAAAGCAGAAGAGACTATGTGTGAGAAATCAAACAGATGTATTAAAGCTGAAGAGAGTGTGTGTAAGAGATCTGAGAGAGAGGGAATGAGTGAAACAATCTGTCATTATTTAGTGACAAAACAATACAAATTTTATGAAAAGCACAGCAAAAATATCAGCCAAAACTCTGAATATTCTGTAAAAATCTGTACAGTTGAGAGGTATGTACGCCCAGCACATAAATGAACAGTAATCACTGTTAGATGTGCAGACCAGTTCTCTCGGTGTGTTAGTGCAAGACATGTGGCCAAATCCATGAGTAATGTTGTGGAAAAATTCCAGAACTAGTTATGTCTGTATACTTTGGCTTTTCTCCTATTTTCTTTCTATTTTTGCCATGTTAGCACAATGCTATGCTTACCTCATTTGTGCAACGAGACCACTCAGTATCAGATATGACCCAGATGGATTCACTTTATAACTTCGAAATACTGAAATATCGAAATTCAGTATTTCAAGGCTATAAAGTCGAAATTTTTCAACAGCAAAAACTCAGAAGCGTGAAATTCAAAATATTGCACATCAGAGATTTTGAATTTTGCGCTACTACTGCACACACACACACCTTCCTTCCCACACATAAACATAAGCGCTCTACTACATTAAACAGTGGGACAACCCCGCCTTGCATCCCTCACACCCCCCCTACTTAAATATTCTAACTCCAAGGTCGCACTACATAGAAACACACACAAACCACCACCACACAAGCTACATTCTCCTTGCACACACACATCATAGCAACAAAACACACTAATACACACCACAGCCCCTACCCAAAACTCTTAACACGCAGACATACACACACACACACACACACACACACACACACACACACACACACACACACACACACACACACACACTTACCTGAATCCATATCCACAGTGGAACCTCAGAAACGTGAAATTCAAAACCTCCGGTATTCGAGGTTTTGAATTTCGTGCCTTCTGAGGTTTCTTTCTTTTCAGGATTCTACTTTATAGGCTCAAAATACTGAATTTCAATATTTCAGTATTTTGAGCTTCTAAAGTGAATCCGACTCAGACATCCAAAAATAGAAACCAGATGCTTTTAATTGCTATTTCTGAGCAACATTGGGCATCGTACAAACCTTGTAAGTGGGGCTGCAATATGCTCATACCATCAACTTAACAATGAATACTAAAATACATGACCCGCTGTAACTAGTCTGGTGGCAACATGTGTTGAGTGTTGGGCTGGAGTGCAGATGGTCCAGGGTATGCAACTTTTTGTGACATTGCAGCTTATACAAATAAAGTGGTACTCTAACAAAATAATCATGCAATTTCATTGGTTGAAAGTTATTTTCTGATGCATTCAAAAAAGATGCCCACTTTTTAATATCACACAAATCAATGCACTTGTTTTACCATGTTTGTATTGGTTTGCATGATGGTAAGCAACACACAGCTTTTTCAAATGTATCAAAATGCAAACAGTGCAGACTCTCAGTAAATGCAGTTGGTGGGAAAATATGATATTTAAGGGTGAAGTGATGGGAATTGCACATTAGACATTGAGCTTGAACTTGTGCAGATATGTCAGGTGTTGGAGAGTGTGTGCAATCCAGAGCACAGTTCTGGGGTATCCAGGAATCCAAAGTCTTTACTGGGCCTGGTTAAGGATCATGGGTCCCACCTCATCCAGGAAAACTGACCTCTGCTAGAGGCAACAGGATACCCTGATCATTGGATCAGGGAGTGTCAGGCAGGGAGCACCCCCCAGAGATGTGTATGTGTGAATTTCATGTAGTACTTGTAAATATTCAAACTGCATAAGGTAAAAACTGGTATTCTAAAAAACACAAAAACATATGACAGCAGTAACTTGAAACTTATAACAAAAACAATAAATGATTGATTATTGTATATATTAGAGAAAGTGTGTGACTGTTTTATTCTGGGGAAGTCATAATGCATCTGAGGTTATCCAACTGCAACTAACTCTGGGCAAAACTGCAATCCAAATTTTAGCTTGCTACAGATCCCCCACCATGCCCCAGGATTCCCACTCCTCTTTTCTTGATGTACTGGAAAATATTAGGGTTCAATCAAACACGCTAATAATGGGTGACTTCAACTATCCCACCATTAACTGGGAAAACAACTCATGTACAAACTCCTTAGCTCAACAGTTTCTGGAATTCATAAACTCCAATGCCCTGGATCAACTTATCCACACCCCCACCAGGGGCAACAATATCCTAGACCTAGTCATTAACAACATGAGTGACCGGTGTTCCACACCTGAAGTCAACTCCTCTTTAGTCCGATCCGAACATCAGCTAATCACTCTTGATATCCACATCCCGCCCCAACCCACCATTAAGGAAACCATGGTAAAAACTTTCTCCAAATTCATGCTTCTTAAGACAGAAGTGGCGAACTTCATGACACCCATGCAGATGGACAATACAGTTACAACTGCTGAATCCTACACAAATGCACTCTATAAACACTTACACGAGTGCATGGATCATGCTATCCCAAACAGAACCAAGACGCTATCTTCCAAAAAAAGGAAGCCAATCTGGTGGTCCCCTGCCATAAACAAACTGTACAACAGATGGAAGAAACTTTAGCAAAAGAGAGTAAAATCCCATGAGTGGAGGAGTTCCCTGGTCAGCCTCAGTAAGAAGCTGAGATCCCTTATAAGATCCTCCAAAGCTAGCTATGAAAACAAAATCACCACTAATTCTAAGGACAACCACAAAGCATTCTATATCTATGTCAAGAATCTCGATGGCAACACCCATTTGCTCTGAGTGACAGCACAACAGCACAACAGCACAAAAATTACAGAACCAACTGATATTACCAACATCCTGGCAGATAGGTTCAGTGCTAACTTTAACCCCCTCACCCCCTAAAGGGCCCATATCTATACAGGAAGAATGCAGAGTCCCTGTAATTGCAACTACACAGGTAAAATCTGCATGCTCTAAAGCCAAAAACACAGCATCCATGGGACCGGACATCCCAGGCTGCGTTTTACATGAACTTCAGAATGAACTGGCTCCCTACTTAAGCATCATGTTCAATAATAGCCTCGCATCAGGCTTTGTGCCCACTGAATGGTGCACAGCAACAGTTATCCCACTCCTCAAAGGGGGAGCCACCATATGATCCTGGGAACTATCGCCCTATTAGCCTGACGAGCCTGGTCTGCAAGGCCATGGAACGTATCATCATGGAACTCATAAACAAAGACATTGGTAACCTCCAAACCCTGAATCCCACCCTGTTTGGGTTTGTGAAAGGCAGATCATGCCTCCTGAACCTGATCAACTTCTTTGAGGCAGTCAGCAAAGCTGTAGATGAGGGTAAGGTGGTTCACACAACCTATCTTGACCTCACCAAGGCTTTCGACACCATCCTCCATTCTGGAATTATAGCTAAACTCACTAAACTAGGTATAAATCCCTATGTCACAAGATAGGTTGCCAAATGGCTCACTGACAGAACCCACAATGTAAAAGTTGCAGACTCCAAATCTGACCTCAAACCAGTGACAAGTGGAGTACCACAGGGTTCAGTCCTGGGACCTCTCCTGTTTGGTATCTACTTGTCTGAGGTACAGGCTAGCACAGAAGGCCTCTGGCTAATGAAGTTCACAGATGACTGCAAACTAGGAGCCATAGTCAAGTCCCCAAATGATGTGGACATCCTACAGAAGGGCCTCGCTGAGACAATTGCCTGGTGTCAGAGCCATGGCCTCAAGCTTAATGCCAAAAAGTGCAGTGTCATCCCCTTTGGTAAAAACTCTGTACCCATTAACTACCACATAGGCAGCAATCTACTTAACACCAAATGTGTGATAAGAGACCTTGGGACCCAGGTAGACAGTAGTCTCTCCTTTGATAGTCACATCGCCACAGTAGTCAGGAAGTCCTTCTACGTGGCACACCTCATCATAAAAGGGTTCTCATCGAGGGAAAAAAGAGGTTATTGTTCCCCTCTACTCGACACTCATTAGACCCATTATAGAGTACAACGCCCCTTTTGGAATATACTTCACAAGACATATGCAGCACCTGGAAAGGCCACAGAAGTACCTCACAAAGAGGATTACTGGCCTCACACAAATTCCCTTCACTGATCATCTCAAAAGACTCCAGCTTTACTCTGTAGCATATTGCCTACTCCAAGGTGACCTCTGCCTAACATATAAAGCTAGGTCAAACCCAGAGCTGTTGGACATGCTACACCTAAAGAAATTCCAATCCCTCTGAGCTGCATGCTCTAGGGACCTAAACCTTGTCACCACAATAAACAGGACATGCTGGAGGGATAGATTCCTGTCCCAGAGACTTCCTATACTCTGGAACAGGCTACCCATCTATGTCAAGCAAAGTTCTTCATTAGCACTCTTCAAGAAAAATCTTGATGAGTGGATGGGAAATAGGAAATACACCCCAGGAATCACTTCTGTGTCTCTGCTTGACAGTGGCACAGGAAAATAGCTTTCTTGGGTGGGATAAGCCAGGGAACCTTGTTGGCTAGGCTTACATAGGCCCTTGGGCTGATAGCCAAGTACCTACCTATGAACATATGAACCTATGAAAGTGGAGAATAAAGAGTTTTGCACACTAATACCTGTGATTCCTTTGCTGGTCGGCATTATACATGGTTTATTGTTTTTGTTAAAAAACTGGTATTCATAATGCTTTTTTTCTTTTTCCCTCTTTCCTCTGCTGCAGAAGACAGGGCCTCGAATGTGAGATCCCACGCTAGGCGATTGGCCAGGATGCGAGAAGCATGTGATATGTAAGCCTTATTATATAAAGTATTGATATTGCAGCCTTAACAGTTACAGATTAGCTGCTATATCATACATCTGTATGAACTTGGAAATGCGTATCTGAACTTTAAACATGAGTATGCATGCATTACTCTGTAGCATAGATTTCAACTGTACTTATTTCTACTGAACACCTAGATTTAAGAACCACTGTTTTGGTCTGTTCATTGTAAGATTTATAGTTGTCTGGCAAGTAATTTATATTAAAGTCAATAAATAATGACTGTCAGAATTTATGTTAACACAAATCCTATGCAACCATCCATGTGTTTAAGAGCAATATTTAAAATATGTTCCTAGTTATGGGTCATTGTACACCCATTATCTTATGATATGTCAAGATATCCTGCTGTAAAAGTTGGAGAGGTATGGTCTGTAACACAAAGTAACAGTTGTACATTCTCAAATCACAGTGAACATGAATCTATAAAGTGTAAAAGGAGAACAGTATTACAGTAGTCACTGCTTGTGGGTTCAAATACCACAATCCCCAAATTTAAAACTCAGCTAATTACAATACTGTTTTAGCTTGTCATCAATAAAAAATGCAGCACTATTACATAATCATTATTATAACATTTGAAGTGCAGACCTCTATACCTGTGGCTGAAATGACATGCTGCCATGTGTAATCACTTTATGAGGAATATGCATATGTGCAATATATGCACCCATGAATTATTGCTGGATGCAATATGATCTGTGCTATAGTGTGCATGTATTAGGAACAGGGTAGTATTCCAAGTAATAAAGAAACTTATTAGCAGCTGGTATTTGTTAAAAATAAAATGGAATAAAATGGAATAAATTAACTGTAAAAAGCTTTGTGTATTATCTGTGAAGTTACTAATGTTCTCCTTTTTCTCTCTCATCCCGCCTTTTCTCTTCTTGCTTTTTATGGATTTCTTATTTTGTATTATATTATTTATATGATCATATTTCTTATTATATTATTTTGTAATACTTCTTATGTTTTGTTTATTATGTATAATTTTATATTGCTTTGTTAAATACTTTTTCATTTTTATTATTTATCATTGTGTGCATAATTATATTATTTAAAACTTTCTATAATAATTTATTGTTTCTTTTTTATTTTTATTTATTTTGGTTTATATTTTATTTCACTTTTGTTTTTAGTTTTATTTATGTTATTACTACAGCACAGCAGGGTAGGCCAGTTCACCATGATCCACCTACACTCACTCCACCAGCTGAAGCACTTGAGGCCCAGCACTTCTGGGCTGCAGCCTGGCGGCACTCCCCATGCTGCTCCTGCCCTACCTAGACCCTCAGGTAGTTCTGCCCCAGAGGCCAGGCCTGTGGGCCCCTCTGGGAGCAGAGGTAGAGGGGACGCATTCAACACCTGAGCAGAGTTGCCAGGTGTGGTGCATAGGATTGTGCACCAGACCGTGGGCACACGCCTATGCCAGATGGAGAGCCTACTTTCCATCTTTGTATGGCAGACCAACCATAGGCACAGACATCAGCCACTGCATCCAGTGGTGCAGTGATGGAACAGTGCTGACAGTCCAATGGGTGAGGACATGAGTCACACTGTTACCATACCAATGTTTGTGGGACCTTGATCCTCCCACATCCACCCCAAACATGATGTTCTTCCCCTGTTGTGTCCTACACCAACCCTGTCTCTTGTCTGGTATGTCTTGTCTGTCAGCAAATGCTTCCTCACCTTCCCACTTGACTGCCCCAGACTTGCCTATGTCTCTTCCCCAACATTCCACTCTCTCCCTAATAAAAAAGGCACCTGTTCCAAAAAACCTATTGTCCCATACATAGCTCTCCATTTCACACACATGTCCACTTGACATACTTAATTTGGTCCAATTGGCCTAACAACGCAGTTATGTTGTTGTCAGCCCTCTTTCTCTGGAGCTGACAGTCTAAATTCATCTAAGACTCTGTACTTGACCCAGTTGTTCCTGTTGAAGAAATGGATAGAAATGTTTTAATTACACCCTTCCTGCACATTCTTGCCTTCCTTTAACTTTGTTTTCCCCCTGGTTCCTCTACATTTCAAAACTTTCTTATCTTCCTCATTTCTTTTCTTTAAAGAATCATCACATAATGGTGAGTATTGAGCACCAATGCTAAGCAATGATAAGTGGCAGTAGTAGCATTGAATGTATGTAAAAGTATAATACACACTTGCAAAAAGTATGCCAACACCCTATTTTGAACCCAGTACCATCTGACTTCATCAACAATGCATTAACCCATCCAGCCACAGAGTCAGTTAATTAGCAGATGTATTGTAATCAGCCAATACTGTCACATTTTCTCAATAAAGCTTGTACCACTTAGCAAGGCTGATAAAATATTAGTTCAGTAATAGGAACATACCTATCAACTTGTTAGAGCAATATATCTGAATAAAGACATACACAATGGAGGAAAAAAGAGCCATCAGAAAAGGGACATGTTGTAAATATTGCTCTTGCAAACTTAGAAACATGATAGAATAACAGGTATTGCATTATTATTAATTGATTTACTTAAGTAGCAGGAGTATGCAACACCAGTTTAGTGTGCAAATATCTATACAATGTGTAAAATACGCCTGCTATCCAACTGACTCTGTAGCACTATCTGTTAAATGCATTGATGGTATGTTGTTTTGGTTCAGGTGGTATTGGGTTCAAATACAAGTGTAGCTATCATTTCAAATACTTGCATGTGTACATCAAGATTAGTCATTGTGATATTTATGAATCTGTGTCATCAGCTGTTCATGCACTCAATGCAGTAATGATGAAATGTTTGGTAATAGATGGTGCTGGTATCCAATAAAAGTTTATATAACCAATAGTACTTATTTATGCCATTGCTGCACAATGCACATGTGCAATGATTCTTTAAAGAAAAGAAATGGGGAGGCAGGAAAGTGGTGAAGGGGAAGCAAGCAGGGGAAAAAACAAAGTGAAAGGAAGGCTGGAATGTGCAGGAAGGGTGTAGGTAAGAACCATAAGTATACATTCCTTCAACAGTAACAACTAGGCATATGTACCAATTCTTAGATGAATTTAAACTGTCACCTCCAGAGAGAAGAGTGACAACAACATAATTGCATTGTAGGGCTAATTGGACCAAATTGAGTGTGTCAAGTGGACACATATGTGAAATGGAGAGCTATGTATGGGACAATATTTTGTTGGGGACAGATGCCCTTATTTTTTTATTAAGGAGAGCGTGGAATGTTGGGGAAGGGACATAGGCAAGTTGGGAAGGTGAGTAAGCATTTGCTGACAGACAAGACATGCAACATAAGAGACAGGCTTGGTGAAGGACACATGAGAGGGATGAACACCATGGCTGGGGTGAGGGTGAAGAGATCACAAACTTATGGATGCCATGTTTGGTGACAGTGAGAATCGAGTTCTCACCACTGAACTGTCATCACTGTCATCTTACTGTGGCAATGGCTGCAGTATCTGACATCTGCATGTCCTTGTGTTATTCAGGATGATGATGGAGAGCAGTGCCTGCACTCAGCATAGGCATGCACCAATTGTGTGGCACACAATCCTACATGCTAGACCTGGTAGTTCAGCTCAGGTGGCAAAATCTCCCCCTCTGCCTCTGCTCCCAGAGGGAACCACAGGCCCATCCTGTGAGGCAGAACTACCTGAGGATCCAGGTAGAGCAGTGGCAGCAGAGGGGGTGCTGCCAGGCTGCAGCCCAGAAGTGCTGGGCTTTGGTTCTGTAACTGGTCGAGTGAGTGTAGCCATTTCACTGGGAACAGACCTACCCTGCTGTGCTGTAGTAATAACATAAATAAAATTATAATTTGATAATGAAATAAGACATAAGAAAAATTAATGGAATAACATTAAATAAAATGTAAACATATAATAAATTATTATAAAATAATAAATAATATAATTACAGACCAATGACAAACAACAATAAGACATGAAAATATATTTAACAATAAAACAATAGAAGTTTACATAAAAACATAACACACAAATAATTATGATAAAAACATGATTATATACATAATATAATAATAATAATAGCAATACAAATAATAATAAAAATAAGAAATACATAGAAAATGAAGACAATGAGTGGGGTGAGAGAAAAAAACAGAACATTAGTAACTGCTCAGATAATATGCAAACCCCAGGATTTACTAATCTGCCATGCAGGACTAAACTAGTCCTGCACGTAAGCAGTTTAAGAGGAGGACGGCAGCGTGCCATGCATATTAATGAAGGCACGCTGCCTGAGCTCCAAATCCTACACTGAGTGTGGATGAGTGCAGAGGGCATGTCTGAGAGCAGAGCTCTCAGAATAAACATGCCCCCGCAAAGTAGAACAGAAGAAAGTGTAAATAAATGACCGAGACCGCTCATAGGTGTCCGCATATCCCCACCAACAGTCCCCATGTGTTCAACAGCAACAGTACATTAAAATAAAATGAAGAAACCCTTGTATTTAATTTTTTTAAAACCCCGAGTACAGCTAACCAAAGGTGCGTGGGTTTACCCATCGCTTAGCTACGGTTAAAGCAGCTGAAAAGGCTGAAGAGGATAACAAGGAATTTATAAGCAAATGAAGCAGCACAGCAATAGTGTAGTGATTAGAGCATCCACCTAATGAACAGGCATTCCTGGTTCAAGTCCCACTGCAGCACATATCATTTTCCATGTGAAATCTGTATATGAACATATTTGTACATCTTTTTGCCATAAAAACCTACATAATAACATTTAAATGTGAGCTGGAGTACTGCATGAAATGCACATGTGAAGTGTCAGTTTCATAATGAATTTAGGCAGTAGTAGGCAGGTTTAAGCACAAATAAGCAGTAGTAAGCGTGTTTAAGTGTGTTTGCATGGGGGTAAGCATTGCCTACACAGATGAAGCAAAGTAGAAGTTAACTGAGTGTAAGAAACTGTAACTGGAAGTTAGCAGTGCTTACCGTTGTGCAAACCCGTGCAAACTTGCTTACAACTGCTTAAGAGTGCCTCAATTACTCTGTAGCCAATGTCCCTTGTTCTGCTCAGCAACACAATAAATTGCCTCTCCAAGGCTGAACCAGGACCCTGCACTCAATACACAAAGTGATTTACCACTAAACCATGGCAGATATACATAACCTGAAGTTTTCACAAACATATCCTGCAGCACAATCAGTCAACAGTACAGGAAATGTATTATTATCACACCACATAACCTGTTAATACAAGAAGTCTAGATAAAGTATGCCACACTGTGGGTACAAATAGGGATATATGTCACCTAATGCTCTGTTACACTTAAAATGTTGCTAGTTACACAGTTATATGTATTAGGACACATATGCAGAAGGTGATGAAGTCTGAAACACAAAAGTGTTGCCACTAGTTACTGACTTCAATGCTGCGATCATCCATGACAATTGCCAAGTGAATGAGAAAAAGGCCAAAATATGAGCCGAACATGCATGGACATATGGACAGATATATCTGTAAATGTAGACAGACAGCTATATGTATATATATATATATATATATATATATATATATATATATATATATATATCTATATATATATATATATGTAGATATATATATATATATATATATATATATTAATGTATGACTCACAAATAATCATATAACAGCAATTGTATATCGATACATACATATGTTCATATGTATGTATATGTGTATATATATATATATATATATATATATATATATATATATATATATATATATACATATATACAGATGTATATATCTATAGATACATATATATATATATATATATATATATATATATATATATATATATATATATAGACATATGATATATATATAGGTACATACACATATACACACACAAAAGGTATCAGTAGCCATACATATGTAGAAGTAGTGTGGAAGTACTGGGTGCACCTGTGAAATGTGTAGTGTGGCAACCATTCCCACAAATGAGAATACTGACATTAAACATATACCCACCTACAATTCAAAGGACATGACACGACACACAGGTATGCATACATAGATAACCTTTATTCCTGTACTATACAAAACAGTAGATGCAAGCAATGTGTATAAATACCATACTATGCTTCTAGGCCAAAGCCTTCAATTAGTACAACAGTAGGAACAGGATTTGCCTTCAGAATACGTAACAATCAATTACAGATGTAGTTCAGCAGCCTCCAATTACACCCTGTAATCAAGCCCTAGGGGAAAAGTAGCACTTGTGTTAATGTCACAATATCTTGTACACATTATTGCTTAACCTAAAACCTCACTATCACACTGAATGACCCTCTTCTTAACAGTTATATCACTGGAAAGGTGCCATTGCCTAGGTTAATGGCATAGAACCCCCCCCCATAAAAGGCTGTACAAGGGCAAGGAACACTGTGTACCACACACTTACCTCCGGAATGTACAAGGGCACATATGTGTTCTCCAGCTGTTGCCCCCATATATATGGACGTGGCCCAACAGTTGGTGTGGGAATCCATGACATGACTGGGATGATAGCAGTAATGCTAGTGGTAAATAATGATAGGCCATTACCTAACAACCCTTTCTGTATCACAGCAGGACAAAGACTGGCATATATGTGGAGGACAGAGGCAGGAACATAGGGCCATATTTACATTATTGCTGTTACATACCCTGGAAATTGCTGGTGTTATAGGATTCATTGCAGCATACCCTTATGCAGGGATACAACATTGAAATACAAATGGATGTAGCCATGTACTGCTAGCACTCAACAGACGGAATGCCACAGATATATTTGGGACAATACCCGTGTGGTGCACAGACAAAACCTAATAGCCAATCCCCCTGGTATCATATGGATAGGCCCACAGTTGAGAGCTATGCAGACAGACAACATTCCATGAAAAAGTACCATGTACACAGAAACCCTGTAAGAACAGCAAGATACATTGCACACAGCAACACTACTCACACTGTCTATAGGTCTGGAACCTTACCCAAATTAAATTTGGCCTGTGTCTGCAGGTTCTGCTGTAAGAGGCATTGCTACCTGCTGTCAGTAACACTGATGTCCACACACAGGAAGGATGTCTTCCATACTGTAAAGGTGAAGGGACAACGCCCACAGAAGGCAGCAATTTATAGTACAGGGCTGCCATGACAGTGGTTATCTGAAGTACTACATAGCAGGCTGCATGCAATTAGCAACTGGTGGACACTGACTGGTGCAGAGGCCACTACCTGATCATGTGCAATACCAACAAAAGCATGCTACAATCTATTCAAACCAGCTCAATCACTCTACTGGAGAGACTGAGAGAGAGAGAGCAACAGTAAGAGAGAGAGAGAGCGAGAGAGAGAGAGACAAAACACTTCAAGAAAGTTCACAAAGCTCAGGGTTGTGTTACAGTGGAAACAACGTAACAGTTATGTGATACAGATATGCATTACTAGCATGTAGTATATGGCATAGAATAATAGGACATATACTGTGAGAGGATGTATATGTGCCATCAGTACATGTTCCTGTAATGATGTTGTGCTCAACAACTGCACTGGACAGTAGTATTAGTCCCTGTGGGCAGTGGGACATACCTGTCAAATGTGCAGACCAGCAGTGAATGGCAAGGATGTGACCCATGATATCTGTGTTCTGTAAATTACTGTGGCCAACGGCTGGTGGGGGTATTAATACCACCATGATAGACACATGGGTGGGAGACCACACCACCTGCAGGACAGTCATGTTAAAGTGTAGCATAGCATGCCCACACTGCCATAGCAGTATAATATGCTTATCTTTTAGTTATGTACTCACCATAACTTCAGATGTTTGGGATCCATCTCGCCTACATTCTGAACTGATGGGTTCGGAGCCGATCCCTCGGCTCCGACTCATCTGCTATGCTATAGAGCGAGGCCTCTAATTGGCTGAGCTATCTTTTTCCCAGGATGCACCACCACTAATCCCCCAGATCTTGTTTGTCCGCATTCATGCACACATGCACAACTTGGTTATAAAACATTGTTAGATGTTTCAAGATGAAACAACAGGATTCGGACCTTCTGATATCCTCTGATCTCCAAGGAAGGGGAAGGAGGGTGGGTTATTAGAATGTAGGCGAGATGGATCCCAAACATCTGAAGTTATGGTGAGTACATAACTAAAAGATGTTATGTGATCCTATCTCGCCTACATTCTGAACTGATGGGACAGCGTCCTAGCACCTAAATCGGGTGGCTCATTGGAAAACACTCCTGAGCACTGTGGAACCAATTGAAGCTCGTCCTCTAGATGCCACATCTAATTTGTAGTGGGAAATGAAGGTGTGCGGGGAAGACCATGTAGCCACAGCACAAATGTCACTAATAGCAAGTTTAGAATGAAATGCTACCGAAGTAGCCATCGCCCTTGTAGAATGAGCCTTGACAGAGGTGGTAAGCTCTTTGTTAGAATAAATATAAGCTTGAGTAATACAGTCCCTGATCCATTTGGCAATAGTGACCTTTGTGACAGCGTTGCCCAATTTGTTATCTGCAAAGGATACAAACAACTGATCTGTTTTCCTTGTTTGTTTGGTCCTGTCTAAATAAAAACGTAACTGTCTGTGGACATCTAGTGTGTGGAATATGAACTCCGCTTTGTTAGAGTATTTTGGGAAAAATACTGGAAGCTCTAACGATTGTTGTAAGCATAAAGTAGAACAAACTTTAGGAACAAAGGAAGGATTTGGTCTGAGGGATACTCTGTCTTTATGAAAAACCAAATGCAGGGGTTTCACTGACAAAGCTTGAAGCTCTGAAACTCTTCTGGCAGAAGTAATCGCCACCAGAAAGGCTGTCTTCCATGATAGAAACTTTAGATCACAGGTAGCTGCTGGTTCAAAGGGGAAAGAAGTCAAGGCGCGTAACACTATATCGAGATCCCATGGAGGTGCAGGATGAGAAATCGGAGGTCTTAATAGAGCAGCACCTTTCAAGAAGGTCTTACACAATCTGTTGCTCATTAAAGGTGGGTCTATGGATTTGTGAAAATTAGAAATTGCTGCCAATTGTACTTTGATGGTAGAAATTGAAGAGCCTTGATTGAAAAGAGAGGTCAGAAATTTTAGTACTTCTGCCATGAGAATAGAAATGGGGTCCAGGCCCCGGAGTTGAGCCCAAATAGCAAACCTTTTCCATTTGCTAGAATACAGTTTCTTTGTAGCAGACTTATGGGCCGAAGATAATATGTGCACAACATCTGGATCCAACGTATGACTCCTGACTATCGTCGGAAGAGGAGGAGCCAGGCCGTCAATTTTAAGGTGTGTAGGGACTGATGGAATAGTCCCGACTGATGAACCAGTAGGTCTGGGACCTGGTCCAGGAACCATGGACCTTCCAGAGCATGTTTCCGAAGATAGGGGAACCACATTTGACGAGGCCAGTAAGGAGCAATTAAGATCATTTTGCTCCCCAAGAGAGATGCCTTTTGAATCACCCTGGGGAGAAGAGGAACTGGAGGGAAGGCATAAAGCAATGCGGTGGGCAAGGATGGACTAATCGTCCATGGGGCTCTTCCCGGGCCGGGTTAGGGAGAAGAATTCTTTGCACTTCGCATTCAGAGGAGTCGCGAAGAGGTCGCAACACGGAACTCCCCATTCGCTGAAAATCTGACTTGCAACTGTCATATTCAGAGACCATTCGTGAGGAGAGAGGATGGTTCTGCTCAATCTGTCGGCTATGACATTGGCCAAACACACAAATATAACAACAATAGCTGTTAAAACAGCTTTTGGGTTCAAAGTAAGGAAATTTGTGACAGGAAAAGCCTAATAAATAGTACTTAGCCCAGCCAATGTTGAGACCACGTCTAAGCTTGTTAGCGGCAAACGAGATCTGGGGGATTAGTGGAGGTGCATCCTGGGATAAAGATAGCTCAGCCAATTAGAGGCCTCGCTCTATAGCATAAGCGTGCCGAGTCGGAGCCGAGGGATCGGCTCCGAACCCATCAGTTCAGAATGTAGGCGAGATAGGATCACATAACATCTAAAGTTTGTCACCATATATACCCCCGTAATGTTAGTCTGTATTCACATGTGTCACCTGTCTGTGTTGCAGCAAGGCAGAACAGTTCAACTGTGAAGTAAAGAGGGTACATGAGTGTAGTCCAGATGTTTCTATGCAGCTCACATACAGATACATATATGTGTGATACATATTCACATCTGTGTATGTGTACAGAACCTCAGACAGTTATACATTGATATAGGTATATAAACAACACAATATGATATCTACACATATATGCACATATGTATGTATATATATATATATATATATATATATATATATATATATATATATATGTATACAGACAGATATATGTGTGCGTGTATATATATATATATATATATATATATATACATATATATATATATATATACATGTTAATACATTTTCCCTGCCATGACATGTGTGAGAGAACATCACACATCAATACACAACATACCTACACACCAGTACATGGCTGCAAGATGGAGCATGGAGTGAGGTGTGTAACCCATGTTGGGAACACATTGCAATTGTATAGGATGGTGGGGTATATATGTTGGTGAAGAGTATTAGGCACATATTGTTATGTAGGTCTGGTTGGGTGACAAACAAGACAGCATACAGGGCTGGTATATGTCACATTTGTAGTTACATTTGAAATGTTGAGGTCATTGAGCCCCCTCATGGGAACAAAGGGAACATGGTGCCCACCCATGGACAGTCACAACAGCATCTACATGGACATAAAGGTGACTGGGCTGTCTGCTGGGCAGGAGGGAAACGCATGTTGAACCTTGTGTATGTGTACTGCATGCCTCCAGGTGAAGTAGCACATACCCCATGTCACTGTGGACCTCCCTATGCCCAATACCCATGACCTACCTGGGTGACAGACACATGTCTGCGTGTGCTTCATGGGGGGGCACCATCCCCTGAGGTAGTTCCACATGAAGGTAGTGATGGAACAGTAGAAAATGAAGTTCCATGGTGGGCCACAGATGTGATGTGGACTGGTAACATGTGCACATTAGGTTGCAGTGGTGTTCCTGCTGGCAAATAACCCCTACACATACTGGTGTGTAACTGTCATGGAACATATGTGAGCTGTAATAGTCCACACAATCCCTGAACATGTCCAACAGCATGCATAGATATCCCCAATACTACAGAATGGCAGATGTGTAGCAATCACATAGCAGGCCTACCACATGCATATGTAGAAGCTTAGTGGCAGTGACAATGGCATGCAGGTGACATACTCTGTAACAGCCCTGCAACTCTAGTGCCCCACAGGGAGCATGCTAAAACCATATAGCAGAAAGTGTTGTACAATACAATATATGGCCCAATGGTAGACATACCGGACACATACCACTAGCGTAGTGTGAACATTATGTTGGAGCTGATATGGTGGCGGGAGACTGATATGTGTATTGTATTATGGTAAACTTGACATATGAGTTGCTCAGACATATTTCCATCATTATGTCTTTCAGGGAGTATGGCACACCTGAGAAACCTTGCATACAGTGCCACTGAGGAGGAGGTCATCATCACCAGCATGATCTACAAATATCAGCTGCTCTTCTCATGGACAAGCATGGACCAGCAGGAGAGAACAGCCATGTGGACTGATGTGGTCCGCAGGATGAATGAGGTGGGGTTGCACAGCCAAACCTATGAGCAGGTCCACTGCCATTGTAGTGATCTGCTCCAGCAAGTACGACGTCATGCCGCTGTCATGTGGGGTAACCACTTTGTAATGGGGGGGCATAACATCCATCCCCCTCTCACCAGAGTGGAGGAGCTGCTCATCAGCCTGGTAGCACCTGCCTGCCCGCAAGAGCTCCAGACCTATACGGTCATGGAGGTGGGTGCTAGTCACCCACCACACATTGAGCATGCAGGTAAGGTTCCAGGGCATATCAGTAGACTACTGTATTGTATGCATCTGTAGAGGTGGACCATGCATGTGTGAGATGTGGGTATGTTGCTGTGTAGTACTGATAAGCAGTAATGCATAAACCATAGTACTGCAGACTTCAGCTGTTGTTGTACTGTAATATTGCAGCCACCCTTTAGCAATGCCACAGCTATGGCGACTGACATCAACTCTATCCCATGTAATTGTAGGTACCTCTGGGATACCAGCAAGGCAGCGGCCAGATGTCGGTGAGTATGATTTAAGGTTATGCTTGGCAATTCACTGTGCATGTCATAGCTAAGGTGTAGGCCATGTACACATCTAACACACCTACCCATAATGCATGCTGTACATGTGCACTGACACAGCACACACCTCACTAATGGGATTGCCAGCCTCAAACACATGCAATACACAGTCCATCTCAGACAACTGTGGCTACACTCCAGTGCACATTGCCCAGGCATAGCTGACATCTGCCCAACATACACAGCTATGTCATACACAGAGAAGTTGAACATGCTACATATAACGACATCCCACTCCCTCTGCTAACACACGCTCCAGGGTTCTAAACCTAATCAACACATTACACAGAACATACTGAAGGGATACGCCCCTGTCATGGGGAATCACCACACTCTGGAACGGACTACCCATACATGTCAGGCAATGCTGCTCATTGACCCTCTTGACAGAAACACTTGGCAATTTGGATGGGGAATGGGGAACACACCCTGGGTAGCATGTGTGTGCCACAGCCTGACAGGGGCACAGGGGAATAACATTAGTGGGTGGTGCATGGCAGGAACCCCTGTGGCTAGGCTTATGTAGGCCCAATGACCAATAGAACAGCACTCACCTATGAACCTATGTGTACCACAGGTAACATCAGCCAGGGTCCAGTCATGGTCCGTAATGGTCTCAACACTCACCAGAGGTACTGTACAATGTCTCTGTGGTTGGTCTAATGGTAATCTACCACTCATACATGCACCACTGATGATGACTTGTGTGAATACACATCAAGCAGTCACTAAACACATGTGTCCACATGTGATCCAGGAACACACAGAGGCTGTGAGCAGCAGCGGAAACACACCTGCCACACAGAGACACATCCTGTAATGGTGTGCACACCCATGAGGTATGGTGCACAGTACATGCCAAGGTGCTGAACGGATGCACAGCAATGCTGTGGACATGAGTGCAGTGGGTTCCAGGGGGAGGGCTTTCACCTACAAACAGAAGCCATGCATCACAGCCATGTATAATGTTGGTAATGGGGATTGACTGCAGTTGCACTGCATGCTGTTCAGCCCCACATGTCCTGCATACTGACATGTGTGTAATTACAGGTATGTGTGTGATACTGTACTGCACCATCACTTGCTATTGTGTGTGTTATGGGGTTGTGGGAGCTGTCTGTAGGTACTGTTTGGTGTAGTTTATAGGTTGCCATGTATGTCAACTGCATGCGTGTATATCTGTGTGTGTGGCCATGTCTGCACACGCGTGTGTGTGTGTTTGTGTGTGTGTGTGTGTGTGTGTGTGTGTGTGTGTGTGTGTGTGTATTTACTGTTTAGCGGTGTTGTACAGGTCTTACAGTCTGTTCCCTGTTTTCCCCTCACAGGTGGCGAGGTGGGGCTGGGTCCTCCCCACAGGGAATCTGATGTCATTGATACAGACAGTGACCATGAAGATAGGTGTGTTGAGGCACAGGAAGAGTCATCAAGGGCTGCAGCTGGGCCACCAATTGACAGCCCACACAATCCACACCATCCACACACACAGTCACACTACCTCTACACACCTTATCACCACTGGTCCTAGCTGAGGGACAGCCTATGGATGGCATGGGCCAGGACAGTGTGGTATCTATGGCACGTGTGTCAGGACACAGGAGCCATAGCCAGATGTCTGGCAGGGTATCACATAAGCAGATGTGCAGGGGTGCTCGTAGGAGCACTGCTGGTCATCATGCACAGGATTGTGCAATGTTGAGAACATACTTTAGGCCTACCAGCCTCCAGACACATGGATTTCTCCCTTTGAAAGGTGAGCCATATATATGCTGACATATATGCATTCCTAGTGCTGTCTATATGTGGATATGTGGATATATACATATATATCGTTGGATGTATGCCTGTCTATGTATTTCTGTATGTATTGGTCTATATATATATATATATATATATATATATATATATATATATACATATATATATATATATTTATATGCATGTATATAAATATGTCTATACCTATATCTACATATATAGATATGTTATATCCATGCAATGATGAATATATATACACACACAAATACATCTACATGGTGGAATACATTCCCTGTAGTGTTGTATACCTGGGCTGAATGATATGTATGTGGACACATCATGATATGCATATCTGTCATGGCTTAGTGGTAAATCACTTTGTGTATGATGTTCAGGGTCCTGGTTATAAGCCTTGCAGGACCTGTTTATTTTGTTGCTGGGCAGAACACACAAACCAGCTTACAACTGCTTTACGGTGCCTTAATCACTCTCTATCCAATGGGACGTGTTCTGCCCAGCAACAAATTAAACAACACTGGCAAGGCTCAAACCAAGGACCCTGCACACCGATGTACCACTAAGCCATGACAAGTACACAGATATTCATTGTTTCAGAAACATATCAGTCAGTCCTGTCATGCAACAGTGCAGAGAATGTTTACCAACATCTAGATGTCTGCATGTGTAACTATAGTGCATCCTTAACAGATACAACATACCCATATATGTATAGATACATGTATTCCAATATATATGTTGTTTTACTACCTCTATATACATATATATCACTATCTATGCACATATACCTATATATCTTTTAGCAGATAATTATATCTATATAGGTATATATGGCCATACATCTGTAGATAACAATTGCAGATTGACAAATACACCAATGTCCACATGCATCGTTAATGGGGTTAAAAGGCCCCACACACTATACATCTTGTACGAATAGGCATCCTCCCACATTGCCCTGCAATATACTACCAAGTACAGTCTGCCTCCCACAGGACATGTAATATGTGGAAGCCGTCAACGTCCCCAGGATACAGATACACATACACGTATATGCTGATACAGATATATATATATATACACACACATATATATATATATATATATATATATATATATATATATATATATATATAAATGTGACTACACATACACATGCAGATATATGTATGTAGGAGGTGCACACAATATGGAACAGCCAGTATGCCTACAGTTAACACCTGAACAACTGGACACTGTATGGGCTAAACATACAAATGTCAATCATTGCCTGCAACATATACCCATAGAAAGGTCATAGTAAAGACACCAAACACATGTTTGCAGAAATGGGACTCCTTTAATTGTCTACCATAATGGTCCTATATGCCATATCATATAGCTGTTCAAATGCTGACAACCATATAAACGGAGTACTGCAACTGTGAAACAGTTACACTTATAAAGTAGTCTGGAAAGGTTCACAACTGTTACAGTCCAAACCAAGCCCTTCAGAATGTACAATAGTGCCAACAGACTGGGCCACAGGGTACCACACAATCAACAGTATGTACTGCAGGTGTGTAGTTCAGCAGCCTCTATCTACACTCTGTACAATCTCCTTAGGAGGTAAAGATGTTTTGTGATCCAATGGGTTGTGCCAGGAACATATCAAGGCATAACACACAGAACAGTCTGTATTGCAGGGGGCAGTAGGCTTGTAGTACCCCAAGTCATGTTAGTAGTTGCAATATAGGTGGAGTATACGGTACTGTGCATCCACATACCTTGTATCAGCTCACCGCTGATACCCCACATTTGTAACAGCCTAGGTCATTTATGGTGCTCCCCACCTGGACTCATTAATACAAGACCATATAACACTGTTACATACACTGGCCTCTGCAGTGCATAAGGGCGCACATGTGTTGTGTAGGTGGCGTCCACACATATATGGCCCCAGCCCCAGTGTATGTGCGCGAGATACAACAGCAGTGTACTGATGGCAGCAATGGCAGTGTAATATTCTCACAGCCCACGACAGAACAACCCCCAACAGCATGACAAATGTGCAGAGCTTGGTATGTAGATAGGGGACAGAGGCTGGAACACAGGCATATATGTGGAACACTGTTGACATACACTAAGCAAGGTGCTGGTGTTACAGGATAGTCTGCCACATACCTTTAGTCAGGGAATTGAGGTTAGATATAGACATGGATGTAGCCATGTACCAGTATCACGCAACACACACACTGCCAGTGTCATATCTGACACAGGGCTTGTGTGGTGGATGGACAACACATGATAGGCATACCTCTGCCCAGCAAGAGGTAGGCCCACAGTAGTGACCTATGCAGACAGACTGCATTCCAAGGTACACTAGTATGTACACATACACACCCTGTAACACCAGTACTATGCGAAGCATTACACAACTCTACCCACAGTCTGTCAATAGTTCCTGAACTTCCTACAAATGTGTCCGCTCTGAGTGTGCATGTTCTCCTGTGAAAGGTATTGCTACTTGCTGCCTGTATCACTGATGCCCACACACAGGATAGATGTCCATCACACAGGAAATGTGAAGGGACCACGGCCACATGCTGTAGGGATTTATAGTGGGTGCTTGCCATGACAGTGGTAATTCAATGTAGTACACGTGTCATTTCATATATATATATATATATATATATATATATATATATATATATATATATATATGGCTATCTGGATAGGTATATGTAGATATATTTCCACCATATGTCCTGGACATGGTGTGTAACTGTACCCCAGCCCCTACAGTCCCAATGTTGTAGTGCAAGGGGATGTCAGGTATGTATAGCAGGTATATTACTGGACTGTTGCTACTGTCATTGGGATTGTCTTCACAGACATGGTGTGTGTGGATGCTGAAATCTGCTTATAACGTGTGCCATCGGCTACTAACAGACATCCTACGGACATAATTGTAAAGTACCGCTGCTAGCATGTAATGCCCCTGTGGAGTGCAGCAGAGATATTGGCCACTTTATATGGAACTTCAGACACACCCTGTACAGTCCAGAGGTATACACATATTCCCTTAGTACACCACATGTGTACCAGGCCTGACAATATGGATGTAGACAGCCATGTAGATGGGTATAACATATAACGACTGGTATACATATGGCACCATAGATGTTGGAGTCACACACTCCTGTCTGGCCTAACACATAATGACTGCTGGTACAGGGGTGCCATGGACACATACTACCCACTAGATATTGACATACATCTGTACAGCATCCCATTGGTCTGTCTGACATACATGACATTTAAGGGAGGCCCGGCAGTAGTATATCTGGCAAGTATCTGCACATGACATCCCACTGGTTAAGTACACTATGCTGCTAGGCATGTAACAATGCACTGTGCAGGCTACAGGCAGACTGGCTCAACACTGGCCTACATCTTTCATGGGGGAATGCACATGTACTTGCAAATATAGCAAGCTCAACAGCCATGTCACAGCAGAAGGTAAGATACACCTGTGTGACAGTGCATTACCACAACCATTGTGAACACAGTCACAGCCACATAAGGTAGGCTAGCATAATATTACAGTGTATGGTCTATCTGTTCTACACCATCCTCATATGTGCCAGTCACAGAATGTCCCTACATATACTGGGCTGCTACACAGTTTGGTCTGATGGCTGTCTGTGGTATGAGATGTGTGTGTATGGGCCTACAAACGTGTATGGCAAAATGGTACCATACAGTGGGGCAGCATGTAATATCTGATAGAAGGGGAGCTAGGACAATGACATCTACCACAGTCTGTACACAGGCTAAAGTACATATTAACAATACACACACTGCCGACATTCACCATCACTACACAGACCTCAGTACTGTAAAAACATCCACAGAATGTCCAGATTATCTCATGAAATATAACCCCTACTGTACATGACATGTGTAGCAATCTGATATATCACTGGCTTGTTATCAGATATGATGACGCTATTTAGGTTCATAGGTTATAGGTTCATAGGTTGGTACTAGGCTATCGGCCCTAGGGCCTATGCAAGCCTAGCCATAACAATTCCTTGGCTATTTCTTCCCACAATATTTACTTCTCTGGACCCCTGTCTAGCAGGGCGACTGACATAATCCCCATGGTGATTCTCCTATCTCCCATCCAATTATCAAGGTTCCTTTTGAAGAGGGCCAATGAGGCGCTCTGCTTGACATGTATGGGCAGTCTATTCCAGAGTATGGGGAGTATTTGGGTCAGGAACCTATCCCTCCAGCATGTTTTGTTCATTGTGATGACAAGGTTTAGATCCCTGGAGCGTGTGGCTCTGAGGGATTGGGATTTCTTTAAGTGGAGCATGTCCAACAGCTCAGGGTTTGACATGGCCTTGTATGTTAAGCAGAGATTGCCTCTGAGTAGACGATATGCCACAGAGTATAGCTGGAGTTTTTTTAGATGGTCAGCATATGGCATCTGCTTTAGGCCTGTGATTCTTTTAGTGAAGTATTTCTGTGGCCTTTCCAGCTGTTGCAGATGTCTTGTGAGGTACATACCAAATGGGGCATTATACTCTATAATGGGCCTAATGAGGGATGAGTACAGTGGGACAATGACCTCCTTTTTTCTGGATGAAAAGCCCTTAGTGATGAGGTGTGCCACATAGAAGGATTTCCTGACTGTTGTGGCGATGTGGTTATCGAAAATGAGACCACTGTCCACCTGTGTCCCTAGGTCTCTCATCATACTTTTGATGTTTAGTGTCCTGCCACCTATGTGGTAATTCATGGGTACATGTTTTTTTTACCAAAGGGGATAACTATACATTTCTTGGCATTAAGCTTGTGCCCATGGCTCTGGCACCAGGCATCTGTTTCTGTAAGGCCCTTTTGTAGAATATCCACATCATTTGGGGATTCAATAATGGCTCCCAGTTTGCACTCATCTGCAAACTTTGTTAGCCAGAGTCCCTTAGTGTTGGCCTGTACTTCAGAGAAGTAGATGCCAAACAAGAGTGGTTCCAGGACTGAACCCTGAGGTACTCTGCTTGTCACTTGACTGGAGCTGGATTTGGAGTTGGCTACTTTTACAGTCTGGGTTCTGTCAGTAAGCCAGTTGGCAACCCATCAAGTGACATAGGGATTTATGCCCAGCTTAGTAAGTTTATCTATGATTCCAGAGTGGGGAATGGTGTCGAAGGCCTTGGCAAGGTCCAGATAGGCTGTGTGGACCACCTTACCCACGTCCACAGCTCTGGAGACTGATTTGAAGAAGTCAATCAGATTCAGGAGACAAGATCGGCCCTTCACAAACCCAAACTGGGTGGGGTACAGTGTTTGAAGGTTGCCAATGTCTTTGTTTATAAGTTCCATGATAATGTGCTCCATGCCCTTGCAGATCAGACTTGTCAGACTGATGGGACGGTAGTTCCTGGGATCCAAGGCAGATCCTCCCTTGTGGAGCAGGATAACTGTAGCTGTGCGCCACTCAGTGGGCACGAAGCCTGAGGTGAGGCTATAATTAAACATGACACTTAGATGAGGTGCCAGTTCATTTTGTAGTTCATGTAGTACACAGCCTGTGATGTCATCTGGTCCCATGGATGCTGTATTCTTAGCTTTGGAAAGTGCGGTTTCTACCTGTGTGGCCATGATTATTGGACTTTCGCAATCTTTTGGTATTGAGATGGGCCCTTTAGGGGCATACAGCACATATGCACCACTTCATGCATGCCATATGTACAAATGTTGACAGCGGTGGGGGTGACAGCACATACACAGGGCCAGTATAGATAACCTTGTATATTTTCCATTGTAACGTTGTTTGTTGCAACATAAGTCCTATGAGGGATATGAAGTCAGTAACTGTCATGGCCTTCACCATCTACAGACTGCAATCCTCATACTACTGTCTGCATTACACAGAGAAATGCACTGTGGATAACACATGAAACCATAGGCACAACACTGTCCAGTCTGCAGATGACCCTGCAGATGGGGATTCCTCATATACATGGAACTGACATGGCAGGTATTGCTACATGTATGACAGGCATATCCAGACAAACACTATTAAACCAACATTACTCCAAATGCAGTATAGCAGCACTTACAGTTTATAGTCAGGTCAGGCACATCCCCCTCCTGTTTGTTGCCCTCTTTCCACAGTGTATGTTGTTGGAGGTAAATCCCCAATCCATCTGCGATGCTATTTGCCAAACAACAGATCAAGTTCCTACTCACAGTGACTGAAAAGGCCCAACACCACCATGATGTTACTAGGTATTGGAATGTGTTTCCATGCAATTGGCTATGGGATTGTTACCACAGCTGTTCCACATGCAATCAGCTAGGGAAGGGCTGCAATATGTGCAGAGGCCATCAACTGATCATGAGCATCACATAAAATACACATGTTGCTGCCTAAGCAAGGCAGGTGTGGGTCTCCACATCAACCAGAGAGAGAGTGGGGGCTGCAGACAGAGGCAAATACATGTCAGGAAGGGGTGGGAGTGTAAAACTGAAGCATGTTTGTGTCACACACCTGCCAGCACAGGGTATCAATCCCCCAACAACTATGTAGTGCTATCACAGTTCGATGCAGTTATTGGACGCACCACATGGGTTACCTGATGGGGAGCACTCAGAACATATATGTGAGGATGAATGACATCTGCAACAGGGATACAGAAGATATACGGTAGGTGTCGTACATGTGCCTGTCTGCATGAACAGGTGCCAGCGTCAACACAGGCACACTCACACATGGACGCACACACATTGACACACTTGGCAGGGCCAGGAGTGCAACTCATCACTAATGGGATTGCCACAATGCAGGTGTCACATGCACCACATGGGTCATAAGGAGGCCATATGGGCAAAGAGTACGAGGAGATGTCACACATCAGATAGCATGCTTCAGTATGCCCTGGGGGGTTGCAGTGAGTGTGGATGTGGACATACACACCATGCAACACACACACATGGACACACAGGGTGCCAGTTCTGACATGCATGGGTGCATGTCTACACAGGTGTGTGGTGGTCAACTGTGCCAGCAGGCTGTACAAAGGTAGGCGATGGGTATACCTTGGCATCAGGCCACTTGACAATGATCTGCATTGTGGCTCAGGCCTGTAGTTACTGCATTTGCCCACACAGGTGGTTATTGCATCCCCCATCCAGTCACCTGAGTGACTGTTGTGTGTGGCCAATGCTGTACACCACATGCCATGTATGTGTTCCTTAGTCCATGACATGGATGGTGTCTAGGATGTGCACACCTCCCACATGCATGTACAGTGACATGTGGAACTGTATCTGCGGTGTCTGACCCATGTTGTGAACACAGATTATCATTGGATGTGCCAGTCTTGCTGACCTATGGCTGGAACTGGTACTGGACAGCAGGTTTACCCTTCACCTACATTGATGGCATGCCAACAGCATTCCCTGATGTCAGTGTCATCTGTCCATACTGGACATGTTGTCAGGCATGGTATGTCCATTGTGAGTCACATGTGAAGGCACCACAGGTGGTGCAGGTGTCCACTGGGGAACATGGTAGAGGTGCACTGTCTGCATGTACGTGCATATTGGACAGATGGGCAGGGTGACATGCCCTTTGTAGCCCACTGCTATCACTGCATAGCTACTATCAGTGGCTAATATGCAGTGCACTACCCATGTATTGGCTGCTGCCTAGGCATGTGTGTTCATGACACATGGGTTGAGTGTGTGCTCTGGGTAATAGTGGGGTCGCTAACGTGGGTTGTCTGGCATTGATGTCACATGTATGCGTATGGCTTTGCACCCCAGCCTCCCAGCTAATTTACATCTGTTATCCCTGCATGGCTGACATTGTGATACATAGTAGGGCCACCATAAAATAAATTAGCAAAACTCCCTCCACAGTTGACACACACGCACCTCTACACAGGATATGGGTTACAAACACACACATACACACACACCCACACACACACACCTGTCATGTCTGGGAGTAGAACCCCTACCTAACTACTTTATTACACTACAGCACTATGCAGGTATAGTACGTGCCATGGACATTACTGGAGTACTATTTCCCTACAGGTGTATTTCACAGTGAATGACATCAGCAGGATTACCAAAGTAGGGCATTTCAACTGTACTGCAAGTGACTAGCCTAAAATGCATTGCTCCCTACACAGACAGTGAAACACACACAAAACATCCACAACTGACATGTGTGGGTATAGAACCCCTGATTGCGGCCTATATCACACTACAACATGGAGCTGTTATGGGATGCATCACAGGGATTGCTAGAAGCATCTTTCCCCAAAGGTGTATTTCACATTGAATGATGTCAGCAGGTTTACCAAAGTAGGAAATTTCAACTGTACTGCAAGTGACTAGCCTAAAATGCATTGCTCCCTACACAGACAGTGAGACACACACAAAACATCCACAACTGACATGTGTGGATATAAAACCCCTGACCAAGGTCTATATCACACTACAGCATAGAGCTGTTATAGGCCGCACCACAGGTATTACTAAAGAACGTTCTCCCCAAAGTTTTACTTCACAATGAATGACATCAGCAGGATTGGCAATGTAGGGCATTTGAAATGTACTGTGAGTGAGTAGCCTATGATCCATACACAGACATTGCAACACACACAAAACATCCAGAACTGCCATGGGTGGAGATGGAATCCTACCACAGTTCTATACCACAGTACAGCAGTATGCAGTTACAGGACACCCTACAGAGATTTCTGGGCTATGACTTTCCCACAGGTGTATGTTTAGGTGTGTGACATCAGCAGCCTTGCCAAAGTCAAGTGTGTGTAATGTATGGGGTGTGAGTGGCCTAAGAAGCATTGCTCTCTACTCAGTCAGACTCACACACACACACACACACACACACACACACACACACACACACACACACACACACACACACACACTTGCCAGGTCTGGGGTTAGAACACCTACCTCACTACTTTATCACACTAGAGCAGTATGCAGTTACAAGGCACTCTATGGAGATTGCTAGGCTATGCTTTCCCCAAAGGTGTATTTCTAGGTGAGTGACATCAGCAGCCTTGCCAAAGACGAGTATGTGTATTGTACAGGGTGAGTGGCCTAAAAAGCATTGTTCTCTACTCAGTCAGGCACACACACACACACACACACACACACACACACACACACACACACACACACACACACACACACAAACACACACAGTTGCCAGGTCTAGGGTTAGAACACCTACCTCACTACTTTATCACATTAGAACAGTACACAGTTACAAGGTGCGCTACGGAAATTACTATGCTATGATTTCCCCAGAGGTGTATTTCTAGGTGAGTGACATCAGCAGCCTTGCCAAAGTCGAGTATGTGCATTGTACAGGGTGTGAGTGGCCTAAAAAGCATTGTTCTCTACTCAGTCAGACACACACACACAGATTCACACACCAACACAGTTGCCAGGTCTGGGGTTAGAACACCTACTTCACCACACTAGAGCAGTATGCAGTTACAAGATGTACTACAGAGATTACTGGGCTATGATTTCCCCAGAGGTGTATTTCTAGGTGAGTGACATCAGCAGGCTTGCCAAAGTCAAGTATGTGTATTGTACGGGTTGTGAGTGGCCTAAAAGCATTGCTCTCTATGCAGGCAGACACACACACACATTCACACAGTTGCCAAGCCTGGAGTTAGAACACCTACCTAACTATTTTGTCACACTACAGCAGTATGCAGTTACAAGACATGCTATGGAAATTACTGGGCTATGATTTCCCCAGAGATGTATTTCTAGGTGCGTGACATCTGCAGCCTTACCAATGTTGTGTATATGAACTGTACTGAGTGTGGGTAGCCTAGAAAGCATTTCTCTCTGCACAGGTAGAGACCGAGACACGCACACATACACACACTCACACAGTTGCTAAGTCTGGGGTTAGGACTACTACCTAACTAGTTTATCAGTACAGCAGTACACAGTTATGGGACGCACCATGGGGATTACTGAACTACAGCTCCCCCAAAGGTGTATTTCACATTGGGCGACCTCAGCAGGCTTGTCATGATACTGATATGGGGAGGGCAGTGTGTGCATGGGCCATAACCCTTTCATGTAGGGTTTGACATGCCACATGCGGGCACACACAAGGTCATATGCCACAGGTACGTGTATATAGGTACTAGGTAACATCTTCCTTGTACAGTCATGTTGCACAGCTGGCATATGCAACACACCATCATGCTGACGATACTGGTGGCTAGTATCTGCAGTGAGTGACACCTGCACCTCATGTGTTTGGGACCCTTTGGCTGTGTGCTGGGTGGGGTAGGTCCAGATGTCTCCTTGTCATGGTCACCCTCTTCAACACATCTATGCCCATCTACCTTTGGCTTATTATAGTGTGTTGTCCTTAAATATATGTCTGTATTCCTATCCACTGTGTGTGCAAGGCAGGAGTGGTGCATACTGACATGTGTCTGCACTGAGAACTGCAACTGCCAGATATGTCTGGTCCACTGTTGTTTGCTGACATGGCCTTCTTGTGTTTAAGTGTGTGGGCATGCCCAGTAGGGGCTTTCAGTATGTTGTCAACTGACATTGTCTTCATTCCTCTAAGTGTGTGAGCATACCCAGTATGGCCATCTATATTGCATGTGTGGATCAAGTCCAGATGGTTTATATTGCGGTGCTGACCTTTGTGCTGTACACCGACAGGTAGCATGCTGTGTCTGCAGGGTATACATCAGTCATTTGGCATTGACTGTTGCTACATTTCTGCTTAGCGGGGGGGGGACACCAAACTGTTTCTACATTTCTACACAGGGGTGGGGGGTACACCTGACTGTTACTATAAGTGCACATAGGATGATGGGGTACACCTTACACTTTTACACAGTTGCTAGGGCTGTAATGGTATGTCAGGTACACCATTTCAGTCTGTAGTCTTACCTATCGTTCTGGCTAGAGGCATACCAGTGTACTACAGATCATAGCTTTCACTACCTACATATTAGTTTCTGACTTCCTAGCCTTCACAACTGACATCCAACTGGCTGGCCTGCTGTAGTCTGTCTGTGTAGGGCTGGGGTAGGGGTTACCCATGGGGCTCATTCAGGGGTCATAGTACAGCATTTGTTTGTGTTTGTCTACACCTATCCTGCTGGCTGTGACTGTTGTAGGGCATTTGCCTCCCTAACTGGCATGTGTGAGTCACTTACCTGGTGGGTTTCCCAGTATTGAGGGTGGTGATGCAGAGCTGCCTATGTCAGATGCACATAGTACACTCCCTATACATGGTTGAGCACAGGTAGTGTCATGTTTGGCATCCCTTTTACTGTATGTGCGAGTCAGAAAGAGGTGTCATTCCCTGGGTCCCTACTGTGTCAGTGCATGTGCTATGCGTTGCCTCTTTGCCAAGGCCAGGGCATACTGGGCACGCCTCGTTCTGGCTACTGGTGCAGGCTCAGATTGTTCCTCCTCTGAGTCACTCTGTGACTGTGCAGGCCTTGGCACTGGTGTGGGGTTGTGTGGCCCTGCCCAGTGTTGTTCCTGCTGTAGCTGTTTCCACAGGATCATATTGTGTAGCATGGCACATACAAGGACAATTTGGGTACATGTATTTGGTGAGTACTGCAAGGCTCCACCGGATGTGTCCAGGCACCAGAACCGTGACTTCAGCATCCCAAACACATGCTCTATTATGATTAGTGTTTGTGCATATGCGTCATTATGGAGTTCTTGTTCGGGTGTGTGTGTGCATTTCTGATGGGTGTCATCAGCCATGGCTCCAGTGGGTATCCAGCATCCCCCACTAGGTGACCGTGTGGGATGTCCCCATTGGCAAATGTCTAGTACAGCTGCGTCAGATGCCAGATGTGGGAATCGTGGTAGCTTCCAGAGCAGCCATAACACACATTCATTATCATGCCCTGGGCATCGCACACGACCTGGCAGTTGATGGAGGTGAAGGCCTTGCGGTTGATGTAGACCCTATCCTGCTCACCTGGTGGTGCTTTAATGCATATGTGTGTGCAGTCTATTGCACCCACTACTTCAGGGTATTCTGCTATCTGGTGGAAGAGATGAATATTGCTGGCCAACGCCTCACGGGTGATGGGGAAATATACATGCTCACAGTCATGTGCTGACATGGCATCCAGGAACTGGTAGAGTACCCTGGATGCTGATGCCTGTGAAATCCCCATCATATCCCCAGTTGGCCTTTGGAAGGTACCTGTAGCTAGTATTCTTAGACCTACACATACCTTGGTATCCATGGGGATGGGTTCCCCTCTGTTAGTTCTGTGTGTGAGGCATGGCTGGCACAGCTCAACAATTTGCTGTAGGAGATCCTTGTCCATCCTATAGCGCTCCACTATCTCCAGCTCATGTAGCCCTTGGTAGGTTACCCTGGGTCTGTACGCTCTTCTCCATCTCCTCACTGTGGGTTGCTAAGCAGCATTCACATCCTCGTCACCCTCAGCCTCTTGCACATGCTGGTTTATGATAGCAAAGGCAGCCCCTAACATTTTTTCTCTTGCTTTCGTTTTGTAAAATTTCCCCATCTGTATACACCGGTGGTGCAAAATTCTGGGAAAAACAAGGGAGAAAGATGTTTGCATAGTTTATAGTGGTGTGTTGGGCTGGGCTGGTCTGCTGCCTGTGCAATTGGCTGATTCTGATACATTTCACCTGTCAGCTAAGCTAGTTATTACCTTTCTACAGCTGTTTTCCCTTCCCGTTGCCACCCTGTTTAAGCCCGTGTGAGCACCTTGCAAACAGAGTGCTCATATGTGCACAGAGCTGCTTTTTCCTGGTTTAACTTCCTTTTTCTTCCTGTAGAACCTGGTGCGTGATGTGAACACCAGCTTATACTTTGTAAAGTGTGCTAGACAGGTTTAGACACACCCCTAGCTTAGCTGTGCTAACCTAGGAGCAATCTCGAGCCACAGGTCTCAAATCTGCTTACAGTATGCCTGACACACACACCCCCATGATGTCACCTATATCCTAGTCTTGCACCAACCTGTTTATACTCTTACACTCTTGGGACCTGCCTCACACCCTTGGAAAATCTGGGATTCACTAACCTTTCCCTCATTTGCATAGGATTGCTTACTAATGCATAGTTACATATCCCACACTGAGCCTCCCCCCTTAGCAACCACTACTCACTGGCCAAGTTGTCTTTTACCTGCCATTGACTTGCATGGCAGAATACTGATTTTAGTTAGAATGCTCATTTTCAGTTTATTTTATTATTTCCCCCCATCCCGTTTGTGTGTTGCTGCCCTAAGCTTACACAGCCGAGATCGGCGAAAAAAAAATAAAAGTTGTTTTATTTTTTTTTTTTACAGTTTGCGATGCCAATGGCCTTCTACTTGGCCATTGGCATGCTTCCTCAGTAATATGCAGCCTTTATTTGGAGCTGTCATAGCTCCATTTTGGAATCTGCAGAAATGTACTTGGTTAGTAACCGAGTATATTTCTGCAGATTGCACTAGTCTTGGACGGACTATTGCAAGCTTCCTGGATTGCAATATCACCTCATTTGCATGGATTTCTCCAGAAAATTAGGTGATTTGCATACCAGGGCTTAGTCCGTGCAAGATTAGTGCTGGAGTTCTCGTGCATGCCCCTGCCGGCTGTTCCTGGATCGCAAGCCAGACATATTGCCTGCGTGAGCTACTGCACTCATCTTGCACTCCATGCAGGCTTTTGAGAATCCGGGGGAAGGTTTTCTACAAATAATTTACTATATTCTGTTACAGTTTACATTTAACACTAGCAAATGCTAAGAAATTTCTTTATCACTTTAAGTAGGATCCTGTTGCTAACACATATACATTATAGTACAGATCATATAGCATCCAGCTATCATTCATGGTTGCATATATTGCATATATGCATGTTCCATGTACAGTGATTACACTTGACACCTGGCCATGCAAGCCAAAAGTATAGAGGCCTGCACTTCAAATGCTATTGTGATGTATATGTAACATGACTGCATTTTTATTGATGACAGCATACAACAGTATTGTAAAGAGCTGAGTTTAAATTTGTGGAGTGTAGTATTCAAACCCACAAGCATTGACTATTGTAATACTGTACTTTTCCTTTGGAGTACAGCATAATACAAGCACTCTTTCCTTTTACACTGTATAGATACAGGTTCACTGTTATAATGATAATCTGCAGCATGCCCTTCTTGCCCCTGGTTTATAGGTTTTACTTTACATTGCAATATTGATGTCAACTTAAACAAGTACTGTATAGTTTGGAAGTGTGGTTTTCTATAAGACAACCCCTGCTTACTCTGTAATACTGGACTATTGTTTTACCTTACATACTAATGCATGCATACTTTTGCTTTACAATGGACAGACGCATACTCAATGTGATACAAGTGTTTAACACAATAAGCTGTATTTACTCAATGTTAAAATAACAGTACTGTTTGGAAGCATACATGCCACTTGCAGCTTACATCCTTCTCAATCTTTCTTCATAAATTCACTCATTTAGCAATCGGTCTGCATTATCTGTGGAAAAAACAGAACACAACATAATACCATTAAGAACACCAATCCTGAACTAATGCAGCTGCTACCTCTTACAAGCAGTGACTGTAAGTGATACTTACACACCTCTGGAGTGCCGTCAGTCCTACATTCCTTGAGCCAATGGTAAAGGGTATCTCACTTTCTCATCCTGAGGTCTCAGTAGTGATTCCTATGCCATTCACCAGTGCAGGAGATACTGGTAACACTGGAGAAATGCCAGGCCAAACTGTTCCATGCATCTGATATGTAATGACATCCATGATAGTGCTTCTGCAACAGCTGGGGACCATAATCATTCACTAGGAGTCAAACAAACTTGGACTCCTGCACACCTACTTTTGAGATCGAAATCTCAAAACCTCTCCCCAAACACCAGCCATGTCTAGTGCAGATGAAAAGCCATCTGTTATGACTTTTCCTGCCAATTCCAGTTATGAGAATACACAGTATTGGATTTTGTAACATTTGAAAATGGTGCACGCTGCTTAGCATCGTGCAAACACAGGCAACATGTTGGAGCCAATAAAGAGAAGTTAATCAATACAGATATTATATAAGTACATAACTGACAATATTAGTGTGTCAGCCATCATGAAAATAATTATAATATAAGAAATACTAGGTCGACTGCTATAATTGAGGGTGACTATAATGTGAAGTGGGACACATACCTCTCAACCTGGAAACATCAAAAATCTGGCTCATTAAACGTAGGTACAACTGGCCAAACATTGGGACACTGATTAACATAATATTTGCATAAATAATCATGTAACTCCCCCCACTCCAATGGAATTCTGGGATTCCAACATGAAGATTAAAGTCACTAAATAATAATAATAATAAATAATAGCAGGCAGGCATTTGAATTTCAAACGTCATGTCCCTCACAAAATACATAATAATGCAAAGCCTGTTATTCTAGCAACTATCTGAGTTTACAGGAGCAATATTTAAAATCTGTCCCTATGTTTGGGCCTTTGTCCCCACCATTATTTTTGGCTTTGTCTAGATATCTTGCTCTGAAAGATTGACAGGTATTATGTTAATTCAAGCACTCTTACTCGGCCAAGTTACTGTCAAATTTTCAAGTTAAAACATCACTGATGATTTGTTCCATTCCCAGTTCTGGTGGTAAAAGACTGAGATGAGATGCATAAAACAGGTTCTGTGGCAACCCTAATTTATGAAGCAAATGACTGGTTAATTGAAGTTTTAGAGTTACAGCACTGTTGTCAGTCGAATGTTTAGTTAGAAGTTGTTACTAACAAGCGAGTTAGTCGATAAACCCTTTTCAGTCACTACCTGGGTATAATAAATCATAAAAATAATAAGGCAAACAATACATAGATTTATGGATAGGAAATGCAAGAATTCAAATTGCAGACAAAAATAACTATAAATAGCAACATTGCTATCTGACTGTAGCAATCTTTTTCAATGAACAAGTACACCATGACCTGGCATTACTGAAAGGAATATTATTTCTTCAGAAGTTCATAATGATCTTTTCCCCAATAGCATTTCCAGTACTAAGTGTTTAAAGTAACACTGGCACGCCACTTTCAGTTCAGGTTAGAACTTTTAAGGCTCTACAACGTTTTTCTCCATAACACAATGTATTTGTACTTGAGTTGTCTTTTCAATGTCACATCGGCTCTTAACTATGAAGGTAAGTAGTCAGAATGTCAGTTTTTATTACTATTTTGTTCCTTGGCTCATGACCCATCTTCTTTTTTTTTGTTTGCTTACCTTGAGGTCAAGCTGGAGAAAATAAATTTCCTCCAGTGGACATGGGTGGGCAGGTGTGGTGTCCCTCAGCCTCACAGAGTTATCTTGCTTGCTGATGAGTGGACACATGCAGTGGCAGTACAGATACAGCTATATTTCTTGACTGGAGTATACATTTACAGTACACTGGGTTATTAAACAAAGGTGGCATTGTGCTTACAACATAGCTTACTACCACAACACAAACATGTCTGAAATGGAATGGCTACTTGGCTGTATAACCAACAGTATTATTTTTAACCAAACATATTTTTTGCAAGTTTATAATCATTTGAAATAGCAGCCACATGTGACAGAAACCACCCACCTGTAATATTTAGTCTTCCAGTAATGGATAATGAGAGCAACACACACTTTCATCAGAACTTCTATTAATACTTGAAATAAAATTACTAATCATTTGTAGTCAACAAAACAGCTCCTCCTGATGCTGACACCTTACATAAGTGCTTTAAAATGATTTCTATTTATACTGCATGAGACAGAAAGCAAATTCTGAGTTGCCATTCAGAAAAGAAAGTACAAACAAGACACCACATAAATCCCATCCTCCCCTACTTTCTTTTGAAGTTGATTTATAGCCATTGGGTTTGTAATTAAGAGTTTGATTCCCTCACTCATCTAGCCAGCCAGTGCTCCCAGATCATCCCTGAAAAAGGGATGCTTATGTCCCACGGACTGGCCCAGTTAACCAAACAACAACACTACTAATAATAACTTACTTATAAGGACTTTAGCATCTCAACAGGCAAGACTTGATCCATCATTTTTGGACTACTGTTAGGCAATTTATTACCCAAATTTCTCTTTTCTCGCACTGTCTGTATTTCAGGTTAGTACATTAAAGCTTGCGGTGTGAATGCAGCAGAACTGTTAGGTAGGTAGCAGCCCGCACTGAACCTGCTAGTTGCCTTTTGTTGCGTAAGGTAGTTGTTGCCCAACCTGCAGGCTGTGCAGATCAGGACACACAGTGCAGTAGTAAGCGCTAGCTCTGAAAATGACAGTATACTGGGAAGTGCAGAGTACAGGTCATACTTATTAATTTGCAAAAATCTCAACACTTTTAAAAATTATAATTTCCTGGAAGATATTGCCATTCAGCACTAAACATTGCATGCGTGCAGCTCCACCATTGATATTCCATCCAAACTCTACAGCAGGCAGATCATTCAAGATTCTCATTGTTGTGCATTGATGTGACATCATCTCATTGACACTATGTCATCATTGGTTGGCTACTGCAGTGCTGCAAGTCATTGGCCGGCTGTGGCTGTAAACAACTGATTTTCTTCAATGTACAAAAATTAGGAATTGAATGGACCACTCGGGAATTTGTGGCACCCCATTATTTTGCCCTCAAAACCAATAAATTCTGAGGAATTCATTACAGTTGAGCGGGATGGAGGGACACCATTGAAAAAAGACACTAATGTTAAACGCTACAATATGACTTAGAAATAATTCCAAGGCAACTGCAATCACGATGTGACCTTTAATAAACAATACTGTGATGACAGAATAATAACACAAAATATATATTAGCAGCGAAACACGAACATATAATTTCCATACAGACTAAGCGCTTTCACCCATCTAATCCGTGGGTTTCATCAGAGTAAACTTGCTTTGAAATCACATTTACTTTATAAGGTATTCTCATTAAAAATTCTCCAATCAACATTTAAGCTAACCTTAACTCATTTATGATGTAATACATATTAATTAAAATAATTAAAATAATTAAAATAAACACCTCCTACCTTCTATGCAATAATATATAAATATGTTCATAAAAATATTTATATTTATATGTATATCTTAGCGAATACTTAAAATCAATATTGATGCTCCAAGTTTTTACAAAAATGCTTGATATAAATATGTTAATACAATACATATTCTTTCAAAAATTAAAACAATAAAAACACTAGAAATAAATATATATATATAATGTTTTTGTTTTAAGAGAATATATATTTAACATAAAAACATGTGGTTCCTATCATCAATTTCTCAGATACAACAATAGTAAACAATTCAAATAAGATAAGATTTACATTTAAGAATACTAGAGATTGAAACATATTCGTTAATGCCTGGTAAATTACAAGCATTCAACCTAAACTGCCATAGGCATTCCTTAACCTCCAATAAATTATTCACATCACCACCCCTGTCCGTATTTTGTGGTATTCTATCAATTACAAAAAATATAAACCTTTTAAAATCTGGGCATTTCGTACTGTGTATATACAGGGAATTAGTAGTTTTTTTGTTTTTAATGTCCCTAGTCTGTTCCGTGATACGATTTCTTAACTTTCTAATGGTTTTACCTACATAAAATGCTTGACATGATAAACATGTAGCTAGGTAAACAACCATTTTTGTGTTACAATTAGCAAACCCCAGACACTTTATGGATCTGTTATAGTTGTGTATCATGACATAGGGACCATCATTAACAAATTTACATGTTCTACAAAACCCACACTTACTCATTCTTGAATTACTATATAATTGTGTATTGTTGTTATTTTCAAAATACTCTTAAGTTCCTACCTCTACTATATGTAACACATGGTGAATTCCCAATAATTCCTAATACTTCCGATTTGTTACTGAACACAGTTGTCCATACATCCATCAATGTGTTAACTATAGCATCTGAAGCCTCATTAAATGGTATTACTAATGCTTCCCTTTTGTTTTTGTTACTAGATGATTCCTTTGTATTGTTATAACCAAATTTAAGTATAGGTTTAAATGTACAATTTCTTTTAAACAATATTTCTTTCTTTAAGTCTGTTAACAGTTGCATAGGATAGCCCCTGTCAATAAACATCCCAATAAGTTTGTCAATCTCACTTTTAAAATTGTTGTCATCACTAATAATGCGGGACAGCCTAACCATCTGTCCCTTCACCAGATTCTTTTTTTGAAAGTATGGGTGACAACTGTTGTAGTGTAAGAAGAAATTTGAATATGTCTTTTTCCTAAATATATTAGATCCAATTCCTTCTTCACTTAAATCAAACAATATATCTAAATATTTCATTTATTCCTGTATATGTGAGGTAAACCTTAAAAAGAGGTAGTTGTCTCAAGGTGCGTTAAAACTGTGCAATTTCTTCCTCTTTCCCATTCCACAAAATTAGAATATCATCTAAAATCTTAAATAGAGTAATATTAGACCAGAACTTGGAGGTGAAAATTTGCAGATATACTCCAGGGATTACCTCAGTGTCACTGCTAGACAGAACCTGGCACAGCAAATAATCATTTGCTTTTTTGTGTTGTTTAAACCCTGTTTAATAATTCTTCACTGCAAATTTCAAAAATATATATAATACTTTATGTGGGGTTTAAAAACAGCTACATATTAATTAATTAAAAATGCACAATGCTGGTCTTTCACTTAAATTGCTGGCATTCTAATTCTGTTTTTACTTCTTATAATTTTATATAATAGTTCTATAGCTGTTCACAATCTCCTTTACCTCATATATAAAATTAAAAGATAAAAAGCATAATTCTTTTTGACCTGTACAATGTAACTCCCCCATCTTCTTTTCTGAATAGTTGTACACTGTAACTGATCTTTCTTTTAAATTAATCTACTCCTTTTTGTTTGTGTTAACAACAAAGGTCAAAAATTTGGACTGCTATTATTATTAAAAACACTTGCTCTTTCATCAAGCATATAATGTAACAATATATCTTTTCAGTTTCCAAGTTAACTATTTTGAATGATAATGACCCTGGTTTCGGTCACGTAATCGTTCCGACCTCCATAGGGTTGGTTCCTCTAAAAAAGCTCTGTTCTTATTCGTGTTGTCGGTACCTTGCTTTGTCCTTGGACTGTTATTGTGAACCTGACCAATCTCTTTACTATTGTATTCACTGTGTTCAGTGCTCCTCAGTCCCTGCAACCCCACTTCCCTCTCAGCATTACATGTATTACGTTTGAACTCCTTAAAATGTGAATAAGCTTTGTTATAAAAATAATCATTAGTATCTCTTTGAATTTTGTTTTTTATTTCTAAACCTCTATTGACAAACCTATCCATGTCCATAATAATAGTGTCCAAGCAATGTTTATTAAATTCAAATAGTAAATCATCATGTATGCTGCTATCCAAAGCTAACAGATTTTCATTTAGCTTAGCTAACTTAATGTTATTATTCTTTATAATTAATTTCATTAATTCCATACCCGTCTTGTCATATAGCTGCAATAACTCTTTAAATAACTCACTGTCTTGTTCAAAGCCAAAAGGTAATTTAAAAATATGAAGACCTTTTGGTACCTGTTTTAATTCAAGTGATCTCTTTAAATAAACGTTGTCCATTTGTAAGGATTTGAAGTTTTTCAGTACCTTTTCAAAGTCCTGGAATTGTTTATTCAAAGTACCCATGTCTCTCATGTGTTTCGCTGCTAATATATATATTTCGTGTTATTATTCTGTCATCACAGTATTGTTTATTAAAGGTCACATCATGATTGCAGTTGCCTTGGAATTATTTCTAAGTCATATTGAAAAAAGACAGTTGTCTGCTGTATTAGAACTCTGGACCTTATCCACGGTAGTCCTACACTCAACAACTGTTGGCAGTAGAAGGATTAAAGAATGCATATGTATATTTCATTTCATTGCTTTCTAATGCAAGGTCACATTAGTAAAATACAAGTTGCAATCCTTGTATCAGAAGCCAGAACCATGTGAACTTCAGGCCAACACTTAACATCTGCAGCCATAGGAGACATTACATGAAAATCTAATACATTAATATTTATCCTGAGGTTCTCACTGTTACATGCAGTACAACAGCGCTTAATAAGTTTGCTCTTTGCAGACTGACATTAATAGAATGCATCCTAGGTCTATTTTTAGATGTCTGGGTCCTGTCAGTTACCTTAGTGGTCCACTTCTGCAGTTTGTGCACTGCTGCTGTACGTGCAAGCCAGCTGTGCATAGCTGAAGCCATATGTGCTACACACAGCAGCATGCAAACAGTGGCTCCAAATATTGAGATAGAAACAAGTGATAATAGGCAGAAAAAAATCAATGTGTTACATACACAGTAGACCATGTTACTACACAGGAAATATGCCTACATACGTCTATAATCCAATTCACCATCCAATGCACATACATAACACATGATGGGTGCTTTAATCCTGTGTTGCAAACATACACCTTAGTAGCAAGCATCAACAGTTAAACAGCACCATATCTCTCTAGCTTTTAGAGTAAGAAATCTGTACAAAGGCACAAATAATGGGTGGACAAAGGCCTAAAAACAGGGAGACTTTTTTAAATATTGCTATTACAAACTTAAAAAGTGGACAGAATAACAGGTTATGCATTAACGTGAATTTTCTAAAGGATATGAAGTCTGAAACTCATATGTGTGCCATTGTATTCTGACTCCAGCCCTCAATGATTTGGCAGTGATTTGCCAGAAAAACACAATTTTATGAGAAACAGACCAAAAATATGAGTAAAAAATCTGGACATTCTGAAAAAATCTGTACAGTTGAGAGGGATGTCCAGCAAACAATCAAACTGAAAATAATGTACAGTCATAATAAAATATTATGTTACCTGTACATGTAGTGAAATGTTTCATTTTTAAAATACTGCACTTACTGATTACACACCCAGTTAAGATGTTTGCTTGCAAATATACTGCACTATTTTACATGTCTGTGTTCCTTGGCCATGCACCAGTTTTCTGTCTAGTATTCTGGGACATACAGTGTGTACACCATTCTATAAAACTGCATTTACAATGTCAAAGGATATTAACTGGGAATAATATGATATGCAGCTGCCAACTAAGGAAAGACAGGTTTGATCTCATAAACAAGCATTGACTGTTCTTTTGGGGGTGGGGGAGCAAAGGTGTGTGTCTGCTATGGCACTAAGAAGACTGTGTTGGTCTGGTTACTCTACATGTCTGGCATCCTGCCTTTTGTCTGATTTAGTTATGGTTGAGAACTGTTATCTGTAATGCATCCCCAGCACAAATATATAGTGATGTCAGAGGATGGTTTTAGCCTCCTAGGTGGTGAGTCAGTGTGCTATGGCTTGTCTCATAGCAAATGCAAGGACTTACTGAGCATGGTTATGTTTGCCTACAGCCAGACATGCTGCTGGTTCCTCTTCTGAGTCATCATCAGCCTGTGGATGTTGTTATCTTGGCATTTATCAGTAGGTTGTGTTCCTAGTCCCCTTGATGATCCTGCTGCAGCTGTTTCCACTATACTAAATTGGGTAGCATAGCACATACTATGATGATTGAAGGACATGTCAGTACATTGTTATGATGCCCTCAGCCAGAGGTATGTAGGCACTGGCACTGTGAGTGCAGTAAGCTGAAAAAGATGGATTTACAGGTTGGACTGTGTATCTCATCAAGGTGCTTGTGTGTGTGTGTGTGTGTGTGTGTGTGTGTGTGTGTGTGTGTGTGTGTGTGTGTGTGTGTGTGTGTGTGTATGTATGTGTGAGCGAGCGTGTGTGCATTTCCGATGGGTTTCATCAGCTTTGACTCCAGTGCACAGCATGCATCCACACCTAAGTGAGCCTTGGAGATATCCCCCATTGCACACATCTGGTCCAGTTGGGAGATGTAGCACATATGGAAGTCATGCTAACTGCAAGGGTTGCCAGCATACACATTCCAGATGATTCCCATGCCATTCCACATAACTTGGCAGTTGTCAAGTGGCAGACCTTACAGTTAATGTAGATCCTACCCTGTTCCCCAGTTGTTGTTCTCAGGTGTACATAACTGCAATGTATGGCACACATTACTAAACAGTAGTGTGATATATGTTACAGTTGTAGCATACTTGTGACCGTCTCCTCAGAACTTATGTTAAAATATATGTGCTCCCTGCCATGTTGTAGCATAGCATGAAAATGTTTAGAAGATCCTGGATTATGATGCGTATGACACACCAAGCATGTCCCCTGGTAGTCTGTGAAAGGTGCCTGTGGCTAAGATACTAAGTTCAACACATACTTTAAATTCCTCTGGGATGGGTTCCCTGCATTTGGCTCTGTATGCGACTCAAGGCGGCCAGAGATCCCACAGTTCCTCTACTGTGTTGTCGGCCTGCCAAAGTCTTCACCCTCTCTGTCTGTGGCTATTGGCAGCAGTAGCATTGTGTTCAGCCTGTAGCAATGACAAATGTATGTAAAATATAGCTGCTACTAGCAATCTGTCAGTGTTTACATTGTATCTGTACTCCACTATTTTCTAACTCCACATATTAGAAAGGGCATGGTGTCTACATTGGTGCCTTATATCTTGTTTAGTAGCTCCATGGGATTCATTGACTAGCATGCAGTTCAGCAGTGCATGCTGCAATTAGCATCTCTGAAGCTCAGACTAGGTCAGATGCAATTAATTACTAATGTACACAGTTATAAAAAGGCAACTGTATAGCTAGGAACAGCAATGTGGATGAGAGTTATTTCATAAGTCAAACTCAGTTACACATTTATTTTGGAGCAGTATATTTTGACAAAGGAGTATTGTACTCCATCAGGTATGTATCCATTTTGTTACTTAAATAATGCATATGTTGGAATGTACCTAGGAATGATGTGAAGTAAATCAGTAAGCATCCGTTAGAATTGTACTCAAGAGATGGCCTTCTTTACCAGTCATTTGAGAGGTACAGGGGATGCAGAGTAGGCCAAAGGTCTAATACTATGTGATAACTATGCACGCATGTTTCATGGATAGGTCCTTTGAGAGCACTTTTAACATTCCACTGTTGTTTCACTAGCACATTTGTCCCTTAGCCTGTTATTTTTTGGGTTTTTTGAGGGGGGAGCTGAGTTCCTGCTATGGCACAAACTAGAATGGACTGTTGTGTTGGGTGTGTGAGCATAAGTGAGTATCCGTTAATGGCACAAGCAAGGATATGTGCCTCTTGCTACTCTCCTTGTTTTGTACCTCCCCTTGCTACTTATGGACCACTGTTGAATCTTTAAATTGCAATCAAGAGGTGAATACTGAAAGCCTTCCTTTACTGCTTTATCTGTACACAGTTTATTTATACTTATGTTATCCTTATATGTGTTATTATTTTGTCTTTCAGTAAACAATATGCCCAATCACCATAGGCCCCTGTTTTCTGAGGCATAGAATTACCTCATAATTGAAGCATTACACTAACATCATGCAGTCCTGATGTCCAGTGGGGGAGGCCAATATATCAGAACATGCAGCCCTGTGGGAAGAATTGCTCTGAAACCTTAATGCAATTGGGTGAGACAATCACAGCTATGAGCAGGTAAGACACAGAGCCACATACATGATTCATGCTGCAAGGAAGCATGCAGTCGAAATGACACATGATCGACAGATCACCAGTGGTTGGCCTGCAGCAGAATACCCTCTCACTGCCACTGAGGAATTCCTGGCAAGCATTTCCATACAGGACAGATCTCAGCAATCCATTAGCCAATATGTTCTGGATGTGGATGCCTCTCCTGTGTCTCAGGAGGAGCTTCCAGGTATGCTTTGTTAGACCATCAGTAGAATACTGTTGCATTCATTCTGTAATAGTGTATATCTTTTATATGTGTGTCAGGTTGTTTTTTGGTGAGGGTATTTAAGATAGCTGCAATTTTAAGCTTATTTAGAGGTTGTCAGCCACATTCTTGTTAACATTGCAATTACTGCAGATATAGATGTTTAGAAGTATCACCCCACATTATACTGTTAAATGTGGTACTGCGGTGGTGGTGCTGCGGTAGCGTTGTCGCCTAACAGTTAGATGTTGCCCGTTCGATTCTCAGTTAGAGAGTCTTCTGTGTGGCGACATGAGTAAATGGGTGTTCCTTCATTGAAGGTTGTGCATTAGGCCCGGAAAGCCAGCACGTAAAAATCTACTGCCAGTCATTAGCGGACTGGAGTTCTGCTGTGGCGACCCCTAACCGGGAAAAGCCGAAAGACACAAAATACTGTTAAATGTGGTGCTGTTGCCATTACCTCTTCTTTTACTCTTTTCAGGATCATTAGGAACTTACAGATATATGGCTCCTGCAGTTGGTAAACAGAATACACTTATGTCAGTACTGTAGATATATTCCAACATATCTGCTAATCCTCTAACTCTACAAACTTCTATCATGCTTATTGTATTATAGTCTAATAAACCTCATTTGCAATTACCTTATTCGGATACTCCAACTGACATCAGCTTTTGTTGCACAAACTTGTATATATATATATATTTTGCATGTTACTAAGTATGTTGAACTCTTTTACTTGCTTAGCTTGTACTGTGAAAATTTTTCTTTTTTTACTTGTTAAACTTGTACTGTGACTATTTTACATGTATCATTTCTGACTGTGGAGCCTTTCTTCCCAGGCCTCTGCTGAAAAAGGGCACAAGCTCAGTCAGACTATCATTTTCAGCAAATGTCAAATAAATAAACCCCTGGAGTCATGAAGTTCCGTGCAAGAATAAGGCTATTTTTGCACGGAGTGGTTCGTGTCTGTTTAGGATAGCAGTGCGCCTTGCATATGCATGAAGGCATGCTGCTATCTAAACTAAACAGACACGAACCAGGAATGAGTGCAGGGGGCATGTGTCAGCAGTCCTAGCACCTGAAACACACCCCCTTCACTCTGAAAGTGCCGTACAGCACTTTCTGACATGGAGGAGTGTCAAACTATATAATATTAGAACATGGCTCTAATATTATATAGAAAAAGAGTGTCCACAGACACTGAAATGTAAATAGCTAACATTTCAGTGTCTGCAGACACTGAAAAAAACCTCACAGACATCTATAGAAGGCAGCAGCCTGCAAGTGCACACCCCTAAATGTATGCACTCTTGCCCTACATGCATGGAAGCAGTAGGGCAAGAGGAAAGGAATAAAAAATAAAAAAATGCAATAATATTTTTTTCATGAAGTAAATCTGAAGTTTAAGTCCGAGCAGCCTGTTTGCGTGGCACGCCACTATGCTTAGCTTGGCTGAAATCCTGAAAATGATAGACAAGTACTACTGTGATAGAAAATATCATCAAGCTGCTGTAGCATAATAACCTGCCATGGTATAGCATGTAGAACATGCTTGGTTCGAATCCCCCCTCTGCCAAATTATTTAGTAAACTTTTAAGGAATGTGAATGATAGATGTCAATCATATGGCTCATGTATAGCACACTAGGAGTGGGAATATGTAAAATATAAATGTAAAAAACAATTTCTAACTTTAATGAAAAAAATATATTTAAGCAATGCTTTGCTAGTGTAAGCATTGCTTACCTGCATTCAGCTCTGCTTAGCTGGTGTAAGCATTACTATGAGGATTTGCGTGGAGTTAAGCATAGTGCAGCATATTAAAACCGGCCAATCATGAAAAAGTGTGGGAAACACGCCCTATTTAAACTGCACAGGTGGGAATACAGCCATAACTATTTGGGACTGCAGACAGCAGGACCAAAATGGCTGGCATTGAAGAAGGTGTGCGCTTTCAAGTGCAACGTTAGGGCATCTATGAGTCCAGGGTCATGGTTGGGCTCCTAGTTAAAAAACATGATGGCTGGCTGCTGCAGGTCCAGTACCAGGGATCACAGTAGAAAGCAGAGGCCTGGGACCAGCTTGCATGTGATCTCACCAGTGCCACTGGCATACCCTGGACTGGTGAGCTGGTACGTCATCACCATAACAACCTGAAGCAGAAGAGGGGTGCACTCTTGGACCAGTGGATCGAAGAAGCCCGAGCGCAGGATGTCCCACCTGTCTGTAAGTATGCAGTCTTACATATCTCTAAGTATGGAAAAAGTTCACCTTGTGACTGTGCCGGTGTGATTAATGTGTGATGTCTCCCCATACAGCTGCTGCAGAGAGGTCCCAAAATGTGCAGGCTCATGCATAGTGACTGGCCCGGCTGCATCGGCAGTATGGTGAGTACAGAATACCCCCTACTATTTGCAGTAAGAAATCTAAATTATAATAATGGTACTACCTTTATATGTAATTGTGCTGTAAATGTCAGGAATAAATGTCTGTGTCAGGCTGCCAGTGTTACAATGGAGTATTCCCAGCTACTGTGTAAGACAGATATCAGTAGCAAACAAGGTACAATATGCAGGAGAGGAATATTAGAATATGTATATGAGTGTGTCTGAGTGAACCTGCCAAGAAACTGCCATGTCAGGGCTACTGTAACAGTTAGAAATGAAAAGCATTCCCCTGTGCAGATCATGCAGGAATAGTAATTGTGAAGTTCTGAGCTGTACACAGATATGTATGTCAAAAATAATAAAGCTGATCCCAAACACTGGTGTGTGTCATCTCACTTGTACCTGATAAACAGAAATGTGTATGTCCTGCAGAATGCATTAACTGAGGTGAACTGATTTAGCACTGCTTATCTGCATACTTTAGAATAGGCATGCCAAATAACTAGAAAAAAGCAACAGTACATATTCCCATCAGAATGTGTTTTACTTGTTTGTCTGCCAGCATTGTCCTGTGTTAACCTTTCAATTTCAACAGTATGTATCTGTGAATTTACTGAGAAATGTATAAGGCTAACAGGTGCAGACCTAAAACCTACACTGTGTACTCAGGAATCTAAATTGCAGTATGTAGTTGTAAAACAGTCAAATGTGCAATCCAGCTAATGTGCACGTTTCACAAACAGTGACATCAATATCTGTTGTGTATGCATAAATTGTACTGAAAATGGGAAACAAATAATGCAACATGTGATAATAAAAGTACTGTGCACATAAAATATGTACTAGATAGAAATGTCACAACCAAAACACAACACTTCCCCAGTACCTCAGTCTGATAAGGACTAGGCCTGTAGTTCAATTTTTGCATACACAGCACACTTCAAATCCAGGGACCGCCACTAACATCTTGGTCTGGTTCTACAGTTTTAAACTGCAATCTGAATAGAAAAAGTAATGTACTGCAACACATACATTTTCTATACAGGTCACACAGGTAAAGCAAACTGAATAGAAATACTAGTATGATGTGTATAACTATGAAAGGTGTAGAATTGCTGTGTTGATCAGCTCCAGTCCTACACATAGATGCAAGCTAGACATCCACCCTCTGCAGTCTGGCCAGGACAAGCCCCTCACGTGTCAAGCTGTCATGGATAGTTTCCCCAGTTGACAAGAAACCTGCACACAGAGAATGTTCCAGTAGATGCATGTGAAAGACAAAACAAACACTGCAACTAATATGTGAATCTGAAATATGTGTAGAAACAGCAATGTAATGTGCACACAGCTCATCTGGACAGGTCCACAGGTAAAGAAATGGGTATAGAAACAGATCTGATGTTTATAACTAGAATAAGGGTACACTTTCTCTGTTGATATCTACAGCTATTGGTGTGCTGTAGCAGCCCCATGGCCCAGGTAGAATGTAAGTCTGGTCAGAACGTAGAGTAGTGAATAGTAGTGTACTGACAAATATACTTGATAGCAGTTGTCAAGTGAATCTGTTCCCTTCACCCACCACTTAACTGATCCAACCATCACACTGAAACCAACATGGGTATGTTCCTAAACAAACCTCTACTGTTGGGACCATTGTTCCATTTGGTTTATCATTATTTAAACTGTGTGCATACTAATATCCCCTGTTGAATAATCATCTTATTGCCTGCCTGACATACAACTAACTGGCATGTTGTTGCAACCCTGAATGCCATTCCATATATACATGGGTTCTGTTTGCTATGGCACTGTTATAATTGCACTGTTTTGGGTTAATGGGAATATCCATGCATGCTATTTTGACTAATGTTGTAATGTGTTGTGCATGACTAACCAATATTCATTTTTAATTTCCACACCATAGCACGTATGGGAAGGCAGATCCCAGTGGATCTGCCTCTCCCACTCCACCTGGCAGAGGCACCAGGTCCCAGCACATCTGGGATCCAACCCAGACCACCCTCATCTGCTGGTCCTGCAACACCCTCAGGTGGAACTGCTGCAGGGGATGGGGCTTTCCCCGCCTGCAAGTGGGAACAGTGAGGACATTGTCACCCAGGATAAGGTCTGTGGCATGGTGTACAGTGCCCTCCAGATGGAGTTGGATGACCGCCTGTGCCAGGTGGAGGGCAGGCTGTCGCAGCTAGAGGGGCAGGTGGCCCCTCCAGCTCAGCCCCCAGCTCAGCCACCTTCAGGGCTGTGAAGGAATAGTGGTGACTGCCAATGGGTGGGGACATCAGTGCCACTACTACCATCTGGGGGGGGCTCATGAGCCTCAGATTCCCAACCAACCTCCCAGTCAAGGTGTTTATCACCCATGTGTCATACACCGCCCCTATCTGATGTCTTGTCTGTCTGCAAATACAACCTCTCCTACCAAACCTCCCTCACCACACTTACCAATAATCCTTCCTTAACATCCCACTCTCACCTTAAAAAAGGGCATCTGTCCCACAAAAAACATGTCCCATATATAGTTCTGCATTTAACCCAGAGACATATCCAGCACAATATCTAATCCTACCAATCATTCATATTATATGATGCCCATACACCTCCCCATCGGATGTGAGGCTCCAAATTCTA